>NW_025227186.1:49313-122096 GCF_018294505.1 Triticum aestivum | reverse complement strand
GTAAGGATAGATTTCCTGATTTGCGCAAATCAAAGTTAATGCCACGTGCTGATGGTCCCTTTAAGGTGTTAGAGAAAATAAATGATAATGCATATAAACTTGAGCTGCCTGCAGATTTTGGGGTTAGTCCCACTTTTAACATTGCAGATTTGAAGCCTTATTTGGGTGAGGAAGATGAACTTCCGTCGAGGACGACTTCATTTCAAGAAGGGGAGGATGATGAGGACATCAATACAATTGTTACACCCACAGCCCCTGCTGCTATACATACTGGACCAATTACTAGAGCTCGTGCACGCCAACTAAATTACCAGGTACTTTCGTTTCTTGGTAATGATTCTATTGTTCATGAGAATATGATGCTGCCTAAATTGGATACATTTGTTTTGCTTACAAATGAAGGGCCTAGCTTGGAGAAGGATGAACATTGGAGCAAGAACAAGCATGGAGATGATGGCATGCGCAAGGGAAACATGAACGGAGTTACAAGTGATGATTTCAGGACTTTGAAGCCACCATAATGGGTGCATGAAGCCTTGGACGAAATATACAAGACGCCACTTCATAAATTTCGTCCCGAGGCTATTTTAGGTGCTGCGTCACCTTATTATTGGGCCAGGCCCATGTAATTTCGAAATACATAAGTATAGGCTATTTTTAGAGTCCGTATGTGTGGGGAAACAAGAGATAGGGTTGATTTCGGACCCCTCCACCAAGGGCCACGAAATTCCCCCCCTCTTTCCTCCATATATACAGCCCTTAGGGCATCGTTTAGACTTTGGGTTTTGTTTAGATTAAAAGTTCGCCATAGCTGCAACTTCGCGTACTTCGTTTGTGTTCAACGACCAGACAAAGGCGTCACAGAACCCCACCTTGATCAATAAAGCTTTCATCTTATATTCGCAATATCCAGATTGCAATCTTAGTTTCTTGCTTGTTCTTCGTTTGCTCGCAGGAAACAGACCCTCGTGGTCAGGTTGATCGTGCTCCGGCGTGGTCAATAACCTCTCGGAGTTGGTTTAGCGATTGCTAAGGCGCGACGTCCTCGCACGTTTGTAGTCGGATCGTCAAAGTCGACTTCCACCAAAGCGAAATCCACCATCTCATCGAAAGACGGGACACCTTTGCCTCTATCAGCCATGTAAGTCATAATGGTATAAAACGCATGAAGAAGCTCCATGTTGATGGATCTTTGGACTCACTCGTTTTTGAAAAGTTTGAGACATGCGAACCATGTCTATTGGTGTATATGCATGAAGAAACTCCATGCAAATGGATCGTTTGGACTCACTTGATTTTGAATCACTTGAGATATGCAAATCATACCACATGGGCAAGATGACTGAAAAGCCTCGTTTTCAGTAAGATGGAACAAGATAGCAACTTATTGGAAGTAACACATTTTGATGTGTGCAGTCCAATGAGTGCTGAGGCATGCAGTGAATATCGTTATGTTCTTACTTCACAGATGATTCGAGTAGATGTTGAGAATATTTACTTGATGAAACACAAGTCTGAATTATTGAATGGTTCAAATAATTTCAGAGTGAAGTAGAAGATCATTGTGACAAGAGGATAAAATGTCTATGATATGATCATAGAGATGAATATCTGAGTTACGAGTTTTGGCACACAATTAAGACATTGTGGAAATTGTTTCGCAATTAATACCGCCTGGAACACCATAGTGTGATGGTGTGTCCGAACATCATAGTTGCACCCTATTGGATATGATGCGTACCATGATGTCTCTTATCGAATTACCACTATCGTTCATGGGTTAGGCATTTGAGACAACCACATTCACTTTAAATAGGGCACCACGTAATTCCGATGAGATGACACCGTATGAATTACGGTTTAGAGAAACCTAAGTTGTCGTTTCTTAAAGGTTTGGGGCTGCGACGCTTATATGAAAAAGTTTTAGGTTGATAAGCTCGAACCCAAAGCGGATAAACTGCATCTTCATAGGAAACCCAAAACAGTTGGGTATACCTCCTAATTCAGATCCGAAAGCAATATGGATTGTTTCTAGAATCGGGTCCTTTCTCGAGGAAAAGTTTCTCTCGAAAGAATTGAGTGGGAGGATGGTGGAGACTTGATGAGGTTATTGAACCGTCTCTTCAACTAGTGTGTGACAGGGCACAGGGAGTTGTTCCTGTGGCACCTACACCAATTGAAGTGGAAGCTTATGATATTGATCATGAAACTTCGGATCAAGTCACTCCCAAACCTCGTAGGATGACAAGGATGCGTACTACTTCAGAGTGGTACGTAATCCTGTCTTGAAAGTCATGTTGCTGGACAACAATGAACCTACGAGCTATGGAGAAGCGATGGTGGGCCCGAATTCCGACAAATGGTTAGAAGCCATGAAATCCGAGATAGTATCCATATATCAGAACAAAGCATGGACTTTGATGGACTTGCCCGATGATCGGCAAGCCATTAAGATAAATGGATCTTTAAAAAGGAAGACGGACAATGATGGTAATGTCACCGTCTATGAAGCTCGACTTGTGGCGAAGAGTTTTTCCACAAGTTCAAGGAGTTGACTACGATGATATTTTCTCATCCGTAGCGATGCTTAAAGTCCGTCGGAATCATGTTAGCATAAGCTGCATTTATGAAATCTGGCAGATGGATGTCAAAACGAGTTTCCTTACCAACTTTCGTAAGGAAAGGTTGTATGTGATACAATCAGAAAGGTTTTGTCGATCCTAAGGATGCTAAAAGGTATGCTAGCTCCAGCAATCCTTCTAAGGACTGGAGTGAGCATCTCGGAGTTGGAATGTATGCTTTGATGATGATCAAAGATTTTGGGTTTGTACAAAGTTTATGAGAAACTTGTATTTCCAAAGAAGTGAGTGGGAGCACTATAGAATTTCCGATGAGTATATGTTGTTGACATATTGTTGATCAGAAATGATGTAGAATTTCTAGAAAGCATATAGGGTTATTTGAAAGGTGTTTTTCAATAGAAAACCTGGATTAAGCTACTTGAGCATTAAGCATCAAGATCTATAAGGATAGATCAAAACGCTTAATGGTACTTTCAAATGAGCACATACCTTGACATGATCTTGAAGGTGTTCAAGATGGACCAGTCAAAGAAGGAGTTCTTGCCTGAGTTGTAAGGTACGAAGTTAAGACTTAAAGCTCGACCACGGCAGAATAGAGAGAAAGGACGAAGGTCGTCCCCTATGCTTAAGACATAGGCTCTTCAGTATGCTATGCTGTGTACCGCACCTGAAGTGTGCCTTGCCATGAGTCAGTCAAGGGGTACAAGAGTGATCCAAGAATGGCTCACAGGACAGCGGTCAAAGTTATCCTTAGTAACTAGTGGACTAAGAAATTTTCTCGATTATGGAGGTGGTAAAAGAGTTCGTCGTAAAGGTTACGATGATGCAAGCTTGACACCTATCCGGATAGCTCTGAGTAGAGAGACCGGATACATATAATGAAGCAATAATTTAGAATAGCTCCAAGTAGAACAGTTGTTTGGAATAGCTCCAAATAGAGCGTGGTAGCTGCATCTAGGAGATGGCATAGAGATTTGTAAAGCACACACGGATCTGAAAGGTTCAGACCCGTTGACTAAAACCTCTCTCACAAGCAACATGATCAAACATAAAACTCATTGAGTGTTAATCACATAGTGATGTGAACTAGACTACTGACTCTAGTAAACTCTTGGGTATTAGTCACATGGCGATGTGACCTGTGAGTGTTAATCACATAGCGATGTGAACTAGATTATTGACTCTAGTGCAAGTGGGAGACTGTTGGAAATATGCCCTAGAGGCAATAATAAAAGTATTATTATTATATTTCCTTGTTCATGATAATTGTCTTTTATTCATGCTATAACTGTATTATCCGGAAATCATAATACACGTGTGAATACATAGACCACAATATGTCCCTAGTGAGCCTCTAGTTGACTAGCTCGTTGTGTTCAACAGATAGTCATGGTTTCCTGGCTATGGACATTGGATGTCGTTGATAACGGGATCACATCATTAGGAGAATGATGTGATGGACAAGACCCAATCCTAAGACTAGCACAAAAGATCGTGTAGTTCATTTGCTAGAGCTTTGCCAATGTCAAGTATTTTTTCCTTAGACCATGAGATTGTGCAACTCTCGGATACCGTAGGAGTGCTTTGGGTGTACCAAACGTCACAACGTAACTGGGTGGCTATAAAGGTGCATTACAGGTATCTCCGAAAGTGTCTGTTGGGTTGGCACGAATCGAGACTGGGATTTGTCACTCCGTGTAAGCGGAGAGGTATCTCTGGGCCCACTCGGTAGGACATCATCATTTGCGCAATGTGACCAAGGAGTTGATCACGGGATGATGTGTTACGGAACGAGTAAAGAGACTTGCCGGTAACGAGATTGAACAAGGTATAAGGATACCGACGATCGAATCTCGGGCAAGTGCAATACCGCTAGACAAAGGGAATTGTATACGGGATCGATTGAGTCCTTGACATCGTGGTTCATCCGATGAGATCATCGTGGAACATGTGGGAGCCAACATGGGTATCCAGATCCCGCTGTTGGTTATTGACCGGAGAACGTCTCGGTCATGTCTACATGTCTCCCGAACCCGTAGGGTCTACACACTTAAGGTTCGATGACGCTAGGGTTATAAAGGAAGCTTGTATGTGGTAACCGAATGTTGTTCGGAGTCCCGGATGAGATCCCGGACGTCACGAGGAGTTCCAGAATGGTCCGGAGGTAAAGATTTATATATAGGAAGTCCTGTTTCGGCCATCGGGACAAGTTTCGGGGTCATCGGTATTGTACCGGGACCACCGGAAGGGTCCCGGGGGCCCACCGGGTGGGGCCACCTGCCCCCGGGGGCCACATGGGCTGAAGTGGGAAGGGATCCAGCCCAAAGTGGGCTGGGGCGCCACTTCCCTCATGGCCCATGCGCCTAGGGTCAAAGGGGAACCCTAAGGAAGAGTCCTAGGAGGGGAAGGCACCTCCTAGGTGCCTTGGGGGGGAGGGAATCCTCCCTTGGCCGCCGCCCCTTTCCCATCTAGGGCTGGCCGCACCCCTTGGGGGTGGGAAACCCTAAAGGGGGCGCAGCCCTCCCCTTCCCCTATATATATGAGACCTAGGGGCTGCCCATAACACGCGATTTGATCTCTCGTTGGTGCAGCCCTGCCCCTCTCCCTCCTCATCTTCTCCCATGGTGCTTGGCGAAGCCCTGCGGGATTGCCACGCTCCTCCATCACCACCACGCCGTTGTGCTGCTGCTGGATGGAGTCTTCCTCAACCTCTCCCTCTCTCCTTGCTGGATCAAGGCGTGGGAGACGTCACCGGGCTGTACGTGTGTTGAACGCGGAGGTGCCGTCCGTTCGGCACTTGATCATCGGTGATCTGAATCACGACGAGTACGACTCCATCAACCCCGTTCACTTGAACGCTTCCGCTTAGCGATCTACAAGGGTATGTAGATGCACTCCTCTCCTTCTACTCGTAGCTGGTTTCTCCATAGATAGATCTTGGTGACGCGTAGGAAAATTTTGAATTTCTGCTATGTTCCCCAACAGAGGGATAGCATATTTGTTGTCGTGGATAGATTCTCGAAAATGGCACACTTTATACCATGTCATAAAAGCGATGATGCTGTTAATGTTGCTGATTTGTTCTTTCGTGAAATTATTCGCTTGCATGGTGTGCCAAATACTATTGTTTCAGATCGTGATACTAAATTTCTTAGCCACTTTTGGAGATGTTTATGGGCTAAGTTGGGGACTAAACTGCTTTTTAGTACTACTTGTCACCCCCAAACTGATGGACAAACTGAAGTAGTCAATAGAACGTTGTCTACTATGCTTAGGGCTGTTTTGAAGAATAATAAGAAAATGTGGGAGGAATGCTTGCCTCATATTGAATTTGCTTATAATCGTTCATTGCATTCTACTACTAAGATGTGCCCTTTTGAAGTTGTGTATGGTTTCCTACCTCGTGCACCTATTGATTTGTTGCCTCTTCCATCTTCGGATAAGGTTAATTTTGATGCTAAACAACGTGCTGAATTGATTTTAAAAATGCATGAGTTAACTAAGGAAAACATTGAGCGTATGAATGCTAAATATAAACTTGCTGGAGATAAGGGTAGAAAACATGTTGTGTTTGCACCTGGAGATCTTGTTTGGTTACATTTGCGTAAGGATAGATTTCCTGATTTGCGCAAATCAAAGCTAATGCCACGTGCTGACGGTCCCTTTAAGGTGTTAGAGAAAATAAATGATAATGCATATAAACTTGAGCTGCCTGCAGATTTTGGGGTAAGTCCCACTTTTAACATTGCAGATTTGAAGCCTTATTTGGGTGAGGAAGATGAACTTCCGTCGAGGACGACTTCATTTCAAGAAGGGGAGTATGATGAGGACATCAATACAATTGTTACACCCACAGCCCCTGCTGCTATACATACTGGACCAATTACTAGAGCTCGTGCACGCCAACTAAATTACCAGGTACTTTCGTTTCTTGGTAATGATTCTAATGTTCATGAGAATATGATGCTGCCTAAATTGGATACATTTGTTTTACTTACAAATGAAGGGCCTAGCTTGGAGAAGGATGAACATTGGAGCAAGAACAAGCATGGAGATGATGGCATGCGCAAGGGGAACAAGAACGGAGTTACAAGTGATGATTTCAGGACTTTGAAGCCACCATAATGGGTGCATGAAGCCTTGGACGAAATATACAAGATGCCACTTCATAAATTTCGTCCCGAGGCTATTTTAGGTGCTGCGTCACCTTATTATTGGGCCAGGCCCATGTAATTTCGAAATACATAAGTATAGGCTATTTTTAGAGTCCGTATGTGTGCGGAAACAAGAGATAGGGTTGATTTCGGACCCCTCCACCAAGGGCCACGAAATTCCCCCCTCTTCCTCCATATATACAGCCCTTAGGGCATCGTTTAGACTTTGGGTTTTGTTTAGATTAAAAGTTCGCCATAGCTGCAACTTCGCGTACTTCGTTTGTGTTCAACGACCAGACAAAGGCGTCACAGAACCCCACCTTGATCAATAAAGCTTTCATCTTATATTCGCAATATCCAGATTGCAATCTCAGTTTCTTGCTTGTTCTTCATTTGCTCGCAGGAAACAGACCCTCGTGGTCAGGTTGATCGTGCTCCGGCGTGGTCAATAACCTCTCGGAGTTGGTTTAGCGATTGCTAAGGCGCGACGTCCTCGCACGTTCGTAGTCGGATCGTCAAAGTCGACTTCCACCAAAGCGAAATCCATCATCTCATCGAAAGACGGGACACCTTTGCCTCTATCATATTGCGAATATAAGATGAAAGCTTTATTGATCAAGGTGGGGTTCTATGACGCCTTTGTCTGGTCGTTGAACACAAACGAAGTACGCGAAGTTGCAGCTATGGCGAACTTTTAATCTAAACAAAACCCGAAGTCTAAACGATGCCCTAAGGGCTGTATATATGGAGGAAGAGGGGGGGAATTTCGTGGCCCTTGGTGGAGGGGTCCGAAATCAACCCTATCTCTTGTTTCCCCACACATACGTACTCTAAAAATAGCCTATACTTATGTATTTCGAAATTACATGGGCCTGGCCCAATAATAAGGTGACGCAGCACCTAAAATAGCCTCGGGACGAAATTTATGAAGTGGCATCTTGTATATTTCGTCCAAGGCTTCATGCACCCATTATGGTGGCTTCAAAGTCCTGAAATCATCACTTGTAACTCCGTTCTTGTTCCCCTTGCGCATGCCATCATCTCCATGCTTCTTCTTGCTCCAATGTTCATCCTTCTCCAAGCTAGGCCCTTCATTTGTAAGCAAAACAAATGTATCCAATTTAGGCAGCATCATATTCTCATGAACATTAGAATCATTACCAAGAAACGAAAGTACCTGGTAATTTAGTTGGCGTGCACGAGCTCTAGTAATTGGTCCAGTATGTATAGCAGCAGGGGCCGTGGGTGTAACAATTGTATTGATGTCCTCATCATCCTCCCCTTCTTGAAATGAAGTCGTCCTCGACGGAAGTTCATCTTCCTCACCCAAATAAGGCTTCAAATCTGCAATGTTAAAAGTGGGACTAACCCCAAAATCTGCAGGCAGCTCAAGTTTATATGCATTATCATTTATTTTCTCTAACACCTTAAAGGGACCATCAGCACGTGGCATTAACTTTGATTTGCGCAAATCAGGAAATCTATCCTTACGCAAATGTAACCACACAAGATCTCCAGGTGCAAACACAACATGTTTTCTACCCTTATCTCCAGCAAGTTTATATTTAGCATTCATACGCTCAATGTTTTCCTTAGTTAACTCATGCATTTTTAAAATCAATTCAGCACGTTGTTTAGCATCAAAATTAACCTTCTCCGAAGATGGAAGAGGCAACAAATCAATAGGTGCACGAGGTAGGAAACCATACACAACTTCAAAAGGGCACATCTTAGTAGTAGAATGCAATGAACGATTATAAGCAAATTCAATATGAGGCAAGCATTCCTCCCACATTTTCTTATTATTCTTCAAAACAGCCCTAAGCATAGTAGACAACGTTCTATTGACTACTTCAGTTTGTCCATCAGTTTGGGGGTGACAAGTAGTACTAAAAAGCAGTTTAGTCCCCAACTTAGCCCATAAACATCTCCAAAAGTGGCTAAGAAATTTAGTATCATGATCTGAAACAATAGTATTTGGCACACCATTGATGAGGACATCAATACAATTGTTACACCCACAGCCCCTGTTGCTATACATACTGGACCAATTACTAGAGCTCGTGCACGCCAACTAAATTACCAGGTACTTTCGTTTCTTGGTAATGATTCTAATGTTCATGAGAATATGATGCTGCCTAAATTGGATACATTTGTTTTGCTGACAAATGAAGGGCCTAGCTTGGAGAAGGATGAACATTGGAGCAAGAACAAGCATGGAGATGATGGCATGCGCAAGGGAAACAAGAACGGAGTTACAAGTGATGATTTCAGGACTTTGAAGCCACCATAATGGGTGCATGAAGCCTTGGACGAAATATACAAGACGCCACTTCATAAATTTCGTCCCGAGGCTATTTTAGGTGCTGCGTCACCTTATTATTGGGCCAGGCCCATGTAATTTCGAAATACATAAGTATAGGCTATTTTTAGAGTCCGTATGTGTGTGGAAACAAGAGATAGGGTTGATTTCGGACCCCTCCACCAAGGGCCACGAAATTCTCCCCCTCTTCCTCCATATATACAGCCCTTAGGGCATCGTTTAGACTTTGGGTTTTGTTTAGATTAAAAGTTCGCCATAGCTGCAACTTCGCGTACTTCGTTTGTGTTCAACGACCAGACAAAGGCGTCACAGAACCCCACCTTGATCAATAAAGCTTTCATCTTATATTCGCAATATCCAGATTGCAATCTTAGTTTCTTGCTTGTTCTTCGTTTGCTCGCAGGAAACAGACCCTCGTGGTCAGGTTGATCGTGCTCCGGCGTGGTCAATAACCTCTCGGAGTTGGTTTAGCGATTGCTAAGGCGCGACGTCCTCGCACGTTCGTAGTCGGATCGTCAAAGTCGACTTCCACCAAAGCGAAATCCACCATCTCATCGAAAGACGGGACACCTTCGCCTCTATCACCCGACCCAGCACACGCCCTCGCCCGCCATTGCCAGCGTGCAGTACCCTCCATACAACTACTCGCCGCCGGCTTACGCGTGCTCCCCGACGCCCCCTCTCCGCTGTGGCGCGTTGCCCTTCTCACAAGCTTCCACGTCGCACCTCGGCGACACCGACGAGACCAACGCCGACATGGACGACATCATCGCAGCAGGCTTGGCCGCGGCCGCTGCGTCCCCCGGGTTCGCTTCCTCGGACGACATGGTGGATCAGCGGCAGCATGGACGGCGAGTGAGGGAGTCCTGTACTAAGGGGTCCTCGGGCGTTCGGCCTGTTATCTATGGGCCGGACTGATGGGCTGTGAAGATATGAAGACCGAAGACTGTACCCGTGTCCGGATAAGACTCTCCTTGGCGTGGAAGGCAAGCTTGGCGAACAACTATGAAGATTCCATCTTATGTAACCGACTCTATGTAACCCTAGATCCCCCCGGTGTCTATATAAACCGGAGGGTGTAGTCCGGAAAGGATATACTCAATACCGTAGTCATATCGGCTCGACTTATAGGGTTTAGCCATTATGATCTCGTGGTAGATCAACTATTGTAATACTCATATTCATCAAGATCAATCGAGCAAGAAGTAGGGTATTACCTCCATAGAGAGGGCCCGAACCTGGGTAAACATCGTGTCCCCTATCTCCTGTTACCATCAACCTTAGACGCACAGTTCGGGACCCCCTACCCGAGATCCGCCGGTTTTGACACCGACATTGGTGCTTTCATTGAAAGTTCCACAGTGCCGTTGTCGTAGAGGTTGATGGCTCGACTTATCATCAAGGAAGATATCACCTCAGGAGGAGCTCTGGCCTCGGGCCAAACCCTTCGGTTGGGCGGTTTTACCATGATCGCCCGCTCGGCCTCTGAGCCGACGAGGATGACCTCCCTAGTCATCAAAAAACGTATGTGCGTTGATTCCGGATACACCAAACAGATGGATCCGACGGAGTTATCGTCTTTGAACGAACTCCTAGATCGCATCACCACCTTGGGAGTCGCTACAGGCTACGATCGGATTGGGCTTAAACCCGACCAGAGAGAGACTAATTCTCCACCGATCACCCACCTGATAGTGGTACTCGAGGAGCAAGATAACCCTTCCCCTATAGCCGGACACCTATCGGCAGAAAGACATGCCACGTCCTCCGAACTTAAAGTTGGACGGCGGGCTTCAAAAATCATAAGATACTCCGGAGCCCAGACTATTTAGTCCAGAAAAACCTCAGACTCCGGATCATCGATCAGGTCAGGGTTCAGATCCAACACCACCCACCCACCCAGACATAAGCGCTCTCACGAGCATACAACAACAGCACCAGGAAACGGTGTAGCACTTTTGGGCCAGATTCCTCCTTGTCAAGGACAAGGTCAAAGATTGCCGCGACGAGGACGCAATATCAGCATTCCGCAACAATTCCATGAACAAAGGACTCCTCAATGCATCGCCGCCACATACTACACTTCGCCGACTTGGCAACTATTATACAGAAGTACAGCGCAATGGAGAGCGCCTGGAGAGATCAGACAGTCTGGGAGCTATCGGTCCCAACTCAACCACTGGTCCAGGCAAAAAGGGCGCACCCCTGTAATGCGCCCAGACCAATAGCCAAAAAATGTGAACCCATTACGTGGCGCGGAACCGTTCTGGAGGGATGGCTTGATGGCCCATGCAAAATACACACCACACCGGACACCATACCAACCCACAGCCTTAAAGCATCTTGGATACTCCGGTAGGTAGCCAAAAGCGGTGAGGACATCCTCACCAAAGACACCCCAGAGCAGCACCCTCCACAAGACTACAAATCCAGAATCCTGACAGTCTTTGAGACATTCACTTCAAACAATAGGCCCAAAGGGCACTCCGCGAACTCGCCGAAGTCTGCCAGATCGCAACAATAAACCCTTGGAATGATACAGCAATAACCGTTAACGCTGGCGACGAACCAAAACACATGACAGTCTGAACACCAGCCGCCTTGGTCCTCAGCCCAATTGTGGATGGCTTTCGGCTCACCAAGGTTCTCATGGACGGCGGCAGCAGACTGAACCTCATCTATGAGGATAAAATATGAAAAAATTGGAAATAGATAGGAGCCACATCGAGCAAAGCAGCACGACCTTCCGAGGAATCATTCCCAGTCGGGAGGCACGATGTGCAGGAAAAATCACACTCGACGTGGTATTCGACACGCCGGAGAACTATCGGTCCGAAGATATAACCTTCCAGGTGGCCCCCTTCAACAGCAGATATCACTCCCTCTTAGGGCGAGATGCATTTACGCGCTTTCAAGCAATACCCCATTACGGGTACATGAAGCTTAAGATGCCCGGGCCCAACGGTATAATCACTCTAGTTAGTGATCTAGACATAGCACTCTGCGCCGAGAATAAAACTGCGTCCCTGGCCCTGGAGGCATTATCTGAAGCCCTCGCGGCCGAAGAGTTAGCCGCGCTGCGCTCCATGATGGACAGAGATGATGTGGTCCTAGACAAACAACACAAATCCACCTCATTCAAACCGGCAGAAGAAATAGTTAAATTCCAGGTCCATCCAACGGACCACAAGACGAGAGCATCCATCGGAGCACAACTAGACCCGTTGGTAGACGCTGCTCTACGAGAGTTCCTGCGTGAGAATTGGGATATATTCGCCTGGCACCCTTCCGATATGCCAGGAATCCCACGCGAGTTGGCCGAACACAGCCTCAGTATATTGAAGGGACTGATAGAGGCGGGGTGTCCCGATCTTTCGATGAGATGACAACTATCGATTTGGTGGAGACGACTTTGACGATCTGACTACAAACGTGCAACGACGTTGTGCCTTAGCAATCGCTAAACCAACTCCGAGAGGTTATTGACCACGCCGGAGCACGATCAACCTGACCACGAAAGTCTATTCCTGCAAGCAATCGAAGAACAAGCAAGAATATGATAAAAGCAATCTGAATATCGCGAATATGTATAAAGTATTGATAATGGTGGGGATCCGAAAAGTGGTCTTGGTCTGGTCGTTGGACACAAACGAAGCACACGAAGTTGCAATGGCTAACTTTTAACTAAACAAATCCCAAGGAAAAGCTACTAGATGGATCTACTTATATAGGAGCAAGGGGTGGCGGCCAAGGAGGTGGGAGGACGTCCCAAGGCAGCCTAAAACTAAATCTAGGTCGTACAAGGCCAATGGGCCCAAGTGGAGGTGATGTAACACCTTTGGACTTGTAGTTTGACTCGGATTCTGCTGCAGCATCAGATTGTTTCGTCCACAACTCAACGCTCCGGACGAATTTGAAGGTGATTCCAATTGGGTTGGAAAGTGCACGAAATCTAGTTTCCAACAAAAAAAGAATCACCCAATTCGGAGTCCATATGAAAAACTTGTGTGCGTTTTGAGTCAGGTATGTCTGTGCAGTCCGAATCTGAATCCAGAACGTGAAAGACTTGGACTCTATCTTCTCTTGGGCCAAAAGTGACGTGAGAGAACTTTTTGGACAGCAAATAAACATCTCTTTCTTCCTTATCTTCATATGTGGATTGTACAAATGTCCCATACACCTGCAATTAGACAAAACACAAAAGTGTGTGAAGTACTTTAGTTCTGGATAACATAAATAGATTATTGAATAGTTTGCACTAGAAATCACCTGACAAATATGCATATATGCAATATTTTTGGTCATATCCAAGGTAGTCATGTCCTCATCATCCTCCCCCTCTTGAAAATAAAGCCGTCCTCGGCGTTGCTTAATCTGAAATGTGGCTAACAAAAGAGACAAGGTGTACATGTTGTATATGTATATGTCATCCATTTTTACTTCCCTTGATTTTTGCATATATGACACATGAATAGATGAGTAACTTGCATAGTTCATAAAATCTAAAGCCAAAAAATTAGCACAAGAAGTAGAAGGCATGAAAATATTACAACTCAGTCTGCACATATAAGTGAAGCTCTTATTCATTTCAAAAGATTGACAATGTTCATCATTAAACCATCCCAACATTGGTGAATAAACCTTACTTGCATCAAATTTACATGCTACAACATGCTTAAATAAGCAAACATGCAATAAGTCATTCAACACAGAATCATCACCAAGATTAGAGGTCATATCAAAATGATTAAACATTGGTTCTTTTGCATCAATAGTTAATTCAATGGGTGCACTCAAAATTGTTGGTATTTCAGTTATTTGATCACATGGCAAAGTCAAATTATCAACGTAGTCCTCTAAAATAGGTGGTGTGATCAAAGTAGTGGGTAGCTCATTAGATGGTGCATTCAAATTAACAAGGCATTCATCATTCTCATGTAGAGATGGAAGATCAGTACCTTTGTCATTACCTCTTATGATCAACTCAGATGATGTAGCCACTCTCGGGGGCGATGTGTCACATGGTGGAGGTGATGTAGTCCTGAAAACAACGGATGTGGTTGTCATAGTATGCCTAGTAGTTGAAGGAACAATCATATCAACTCTTGGAATGTGCACCGTGCGCTTGTTCTCCTCGTGGCCAACACGTCGTTTTATTTCCTGTTCAGCTTTGCAACCAAGATGAAACAAATGGTCCATAGGATAACACTCTTCATGAATTAGTATCTCTTGAATATCACGGTTTAATCCTCCCCAAAATCTATCCATAAAATCATCTTCACTTTCTTCTAAAGAGGAATGCAACAAGGTAGTTTGTAAATCATCATAATATTTTGTTACAGTTTCACTACCTTGTTTTAAGTGTTGCAACTTCTTAATCATGTCACGAGTATAATAAGCAGGGACAAAAGTATGTCGCATGGCAAGTTTCAAATCATCCCAAGTAGTAGGTATATAATCAGGGTGTAACCGACAATATTCACTCCACCAAACCAAAGCATAACCAGTGAAAGAACCAACCGCAACCTTAACCTTTTTATGTTCATTGAAATTATGGGAAGCAAATATATTTTTTATGTCGAACTCCCATTCAATATATAAAGCAGGTTTAAAACGGCCATTAAATGGTGGTATAGATACATTAACCTGATCATGTGCATTTGGATGTTTGTGCACCTCTCGTGACAGTTGTGGTATTTGCAAAGGTCGTGGCACGTCTCCCGCGATCGACAAAGCCCATGAATTGACTTTGGATCCTGTCATGATTAGTAGAACAAGAAACAAAACCCAAAAATAATGTTCCTATAACTACTAGGATGTGGTGGTAAAACGCTCACAGTAAAGCAAATATCAATGTCTTACAAGTTCTTACCATGCAGCAGGCGGTGATCGGCAACCAGCGGTGTCAAGTAACTCCGAATATTGAGTAAAGCGATTGCCAGGGGAGCGTACGTATACACGGTGTAGAAATATGTGGAGCTGGGTTGGCTATATATGGTAGCAAAAGATTAGCAATAATCAATTCAAAGATGCAATGTTGAATAAACGCTCAACGATGGTACTGTGCTGGTCCTAGGCTAGACCGGACTAGAGACGCGAGCCTAGAACACTAATAAGGTCACGGCGTAGCACAACTAGCATCAATGAAGGATACTAAGTAGCTCTTGACAGCAAGATATAAGTGAAGATCACAACGGCAGTGAAGATAATGATGAAAAACAACTGCCAAGCAGGATATACAACAACTCTCTCTCCAACTTTCCTCTTGAAAAGTTTGAGACAATTTTCTGATAAATTCTTTCAAAGAATGCTACTAACTCAAGCTTTCCAATGCAAAAAGAATCACTCAATTCCAAGTTGATATGAGGAGTCAAAGAATTCTAAAACTGGCCTGAAAAATTGGAACAAGTTGTGTTCACGAACTTCGGAGGGCAAAAAGACCTATTTAGAAGCCGATTTTGAGGTGTTAAATATTGAACTAGCTTCTGCAACTATTTAGATGCGGCTCGTCGCTATATTCAATTTAAGTGCTCACGGAGCCAAAACGGACTTCGTATGAGGAAGATACACCTGTTTTACTGAACAGTGCGCAAAACAGATTCCAATCTGAATTCAGGTACGAGATTGATTCTAGATAGATCCAATTTTTTTCTTCTCTTTTTTTTTCTCACGCTTTTTTTTTCTTCTCTCTCTTTTTCTTTCCTTTTTTTCTCTTTTTTTTCTCTATCTTTTTTTTCTCCCTCTTTCCAAGACAAACTAGATAAGATGCAGATTGGATCAGGCGAAGATGTGAATGACCTCAACTATGATTATGACAATGAACGGTGGGTAGCACGTGGAGGAAATTGATGGATGGGTGGTAGACAGCGGAAGGGATAACGATGCAGCGGCGACGTGACTAATGTGAACAGAACTCGAAACTCTAAACGACCTAGACACTAAGACCAGCAACTCGACACGACGATGCAACCGATAATTCCACTATGCAAGCAATGAAAAGAAAATTGCAAGGGCTCAGACTGGCTTGGACAAGGATGAATAGATCTAACTCTTTTTTGTGGATTTTTCTTGGACAATAGGTAAGAAAATAAATCTAATCTAGGAAAACTGGAAATTCTCACCGAGCAACCTGAAAACTGATACCACTTGATAGAGGCGGGGTGTCCCGATCTTTCGATGAGATGATAACTATCGATTTGGTGGAGACGACTTTGACGATCTGACTACAAACGTGCAACGACGTTGTGCCTTAGCAATCGCTAAACCAACTCCGAGAGGTTATTGACCACGCCGGAGCACGATCAACCTGACCACGAAGGTCTATTCCTGCAAGCAATCGAAGAACAAGCAAGAATATGATAAAAGCAATCTGAATATCGCGAATATGTATGAAGTATTGATAATGGTGGGGATCCGAAAAGTGGTCTTGGTCTGGTCGTTGGACACAAACGAAGCACACGAAGTTGCAATGGCTAACTTTTAACTAAACAAATCCCAAGGAAAAGCTACTAGATGGATCTACTTATATAGGAGCAAGGGGTGGCGGCCAAGGAGGTGGGAGGACGTCCCAAGGAAGCCTAAAACTAAATCTAGGTCATACAAGGCCAATGGGCCCAAGTGGAGGTGATGTAACACCTTTGGACTTGTAGTTTGACTCGGATTCTGCTGCAGCATCAGATTGTTTCGTCCACAACTCAACGCTCCGGACGAATTTGAAGGTGATTCCAATTGGGTTGGAAAGTGCACGAAATCTAGTTTCCAACAAAAAAAGAATCACCCAATTCGGAGTCCATATGAAAAACTTGTGTGCGTTTTGAGTCAGGTATGTCTGTGCAGTCCGAATCTGAATCCAGAACGTGAGAGACTTGGACTCTATCTTCTCTTGGGCCAAAAGTGACGTGAGAGAACTTTTTGGACAGCAAATAAACATCTCTTTCTTCCTTATCTTCATATGTGGATTGTACAAATGTCCCATACACCTGCAATTAGACAAAACACAAAAGTGTGTGAAGTACTTTTATTCTGGATAACATAAATAGATTATTGAATAGTTTGCACTAGAAATCACCTGACAAATATGCATATATGCAATATTTTTGGTCATATCCAAGGTAGTCATGTCCTCATCAGGGACACAAGCCGGTCAAGCAAACACTACGGCGATTTTCCAAACCCAAACGCCAAGCTATGGGGGAAGAGCTAGCCAAGTTAATCGAGGCAGGATTCATTAGGGAAATAAAACATCCAGACTGGCTAGCAAATTTGGTGATGGTACCAAAGTAGGACAAATCCTGGCGCCTGTGCGTCGATTTTAAAGACATCAACAAGGCATGCCCCAAGGATCGCTTCCCCTCCCCCGCATCGATCAAATCATTGACGCCACCCCAGGACACGACTCACTATGTTTTCTTGACGCATATTCTGGATACCATCAAATCAAAATGAAGGAATCCGATCAAGCTGCAACAGCATTCATCACCCCATATGGGCCATTCTGCTTCAAACCATGCCCTTCGGGCTCAAGAACGTTGGCGCCACATACCAACGCATGATTTAAACATGCCTGAAGAAACAGATTGGCAAAACAGTTGAAGCTTATGTGGACAACGTCGTCATCAAAACTAGGCACGTCGAAACACTAATAGACGATTTACGTCTCGCATTCGACAACCTCCGCGTGTATGACATTCAACTCAATCCGAAAAAATGTGTTTTCGGTGTTCCCACTGGAAAACTGCCGGGATTCATCATTTCCAATAGAGGAATTGAAGCAAACCCAGCCAAAATCCGAGCTTTGTCACAATTGACTAAGCCAACATACCTTAAACAAGTTCAAAAGCTCGCAGGTTGCGTAGCAGCTCTAGGCCGCTTTATCTCCAGGTTGGGAGAAAAGGCACTGCCACTCTATTGCCTTCTACGGCGAACCGACCACTTCGAGTGGACGGACGCGGCAACAGTCGGACTGGAGGAAATAAAAGCCCATCTTGCGAGCAATGCAATCCTGGCTGCAGCAAACGCCGGCAAACTGATGTTATCGGCAACACACCAGGTGGTGAGAGCCGTACTCGTCGTTGAACGACAGCAGGACGGGCATAAATTCCCGCTTTAGAAGCCAGTATACTACGTATCTACTGTCCTTACACCATGCAAATCCCGGTACCCTCATTATCAAAAGATAGCATACGCGGTCTTCATGGCATCCTGAAAGCTCCGTCACTACTTTTAGGAGTCTTCGATCACGGTGGCCTCCGAAGTACCACTCAATGACATTATAAACAACCGCGATGCTATGGGCCGGATTGACAAATGGGCCATTGAGCTCCTCTGATGAGGACATGACTACCTTGGATACGACCAAAAATATTGCATACATGCATATTTGTCAGGTGATTTCTAGTGCAAACTATTCAATAATCTATTTATGTTATCCAGAACAAAAATACTTCACACACTTTTGTGTTTTGTCTAATTGCAGGTGTATGGGATATTTGTACAATTCACATATGAAGATAAGGGAGAAAGAGATGTTTAAGTGCTGTTCAAAAAGTTCTTTCACGTCACTTTTGGGCCAAGAGAAGATAGAGTCCAAGTCTCTCACGTTCTGGATTCAGATTCGGACTGCACAGACATACCTGACTCAAAACGCCAACAACTTTTTCATACGGACTCTGAATTGGGTGATTATTTTTTTATTGGATTCTAGATTTCGTGCTCTTTGCAGCCCAGTTGGATTCACTTTCAAATTCGTCCGGAGCGTTGAGTTGTGGACGAAACAATCTGATGCTGCAGCAGAATCCGAGTCAAACTACAAGTCCAAAGGTGTTACATCACCTCCACTTGGGCCCATTGGCCTTGTACAACCTAGATTTAGTTTTAGGCTGCCTTGGGACGTCCTCCCACCTCCTTGGCCGCCACCCCTTGCTCCTATATAAGTAGATCCATCTAGTAGCTTTTCCTTGGGATTTGTTTAGTTAAAAGTTAGCCAACGCAACTTCGTGTACTTCGTTTGTGTCCAACGACCAGACCAAGACCGCTTACGGATCCCCACCATTATCAATACCTCATATATATTTGCAATATTCAGATTGCTTTATCATATTCTTGCTCGTTCTTTGATTGCTTGCAGGAATAGACCTTCGTGGTCAGGCTGATCGTGCTTCCGGCATCGTCAGTAACCTCAGGAGATTGGTATAGCGATTGCTAAGGCGCAACGTCGTGCACGTTTGTAGTCGGATCGTCAAAGTCGTCTCCACCAAATCGATAGTTATCATCTCATCGAAAGATCGGGACACCCTCGCCTCTATCAAGTGGTATCAGTTTTCAGGTTGCTCGGTGAGAATTTCCACTTTTCCTAGATTAGATTTACTTTCTTACCTATTGTCCAAGAAAAAGCCACAAAAAAGAGTTAGATCTATTCATTCTTGGTCCAAGCCAGTCTGAGCCTTTGCAATTTTCTTTTCATTGATTGCATAGTTGAATTATCGATTGCATCATCGTGTCGAGTTGCTGGTCTTAGTGTCTAGTTCGTTTAGAGTTTCGAGTTCTGTTCACATTAGTCACGCCACCGCTGCATCATTATCTCTTCCGCTGTCCACCACCCATCCATCAATTTCCACCACGTGCTACCCACCATTCATTGTCATAATAATAGTTGAGATCGTTCACATCTTCACTTGATCCAATCTGCATCTTATCTAGTTTGTTTTGGAAAGAGGGAGAAAAAAAGAGAGAAAAAAACAAGAGAAAAAAAAGGAAAAAAAAGTCAGAGAAAAAAAAGGAGAGAAAGAAAAAAAAGTGTGAGGAAAAAAAAAGAGAGAAGAAAAAAAAACAAAAAAATCGGCACAAACTTTTTCAGAGGAAAGTTGGAGACAAAGTTGTTGATATATCCTGCTTGGCTGTTGTTTCACCTCATTATCTTCACTGCTGTTGTGATCTTCACTTATATCTTGCTGTCAAGAGCTACTTAGTATCCTTCATTGATGCTAGTTGTGCTACGCCGTGACCTCATTAGTGTTCTAGGCTCGCGTCTCTAGTCCGGTCCAGCCTAGGACCAGCACAGTACCGTCGTTGAGCGTTTATTCAACATTGCATCTTTGAATTGATTATTGCTAATCTTTTGCTACCATATATAACCAACCTAGCTCCACATATTTCTACACCGTGTATACGTACGCTCCCCTGGCAATCACTTCACTCAATATTCGGAGTTACTTGACACCGCTGGTTGCCGATCACCGCTTGCTGCATGGTAAGAACTTGTAAGACATTGATATTTGCTTTACTGTGAGCGTTTTACCACCACATCCTAGTAGTTATAGGAATATTATTTTTGGATTTTGTTTCTTGTTCTACTAAGCATGACAGGATCCAGAGTCAATTCATGGGCTTTGTCGATCGCAGGAGACATGCCACCACCTATGCAAATACCACAACCGTCACGAGAGGTGCACAAACATCCAAATGCACATGATCAGGCTAATGTATCTATACCACCAGGACATGACTACCTTGGATACGACCAAAAATATTGCATACATGCATATTTGTCAGGTGATTTCTAGTGCAAACTATTCAATAATCTATTTATGTTATCCAGAACAAAAATACTTGACACACTTTTGTGTTTTGTCTAATTGCAGGTGTATGGGATATTTGTACAATTCACATATGAAGATAAGGGAGAAAGAGATGTTTAAGTGCTGTTCAAAAAGTTCTTTCACGTCACTTTTGGGCCAAGAGAAGATAGAGTCCAAGTCTCTCACGTTCTGGATTCAGATTCGGACTGCACAGACATACCTGACTCAAAACGCCAACAACTTTTTCATACGGACTCTGAATTGGGTGATTATTTTTTTATTGGATTCTAGATTTCGTGCTCTTTGCAGCCCAGTTGGATTCACTTTCAAATTCGTCCGGAGCGTTGAGTTGTGGACGAAACAATCTGATGTTGCAGCAGAATCCGAGTCAAACTACAAGTCCAAAGGTGTTACATCACCTCCACTTGGGCCCATTGGCCTTGTACAACCTAGATTTAGTTTTAGGCTGCCTTGGGACGTCCTCCCACCTCCTTGGCCGCCACCCCTTGCTCCTATATAAGTAGATCCATCTAGTAGCTTTTCCTTGGGATTTGTTTAGTTAAAAGTTAGCCAACGCAACTTCGTGTACTTCGTTTGTGTCCAACGACCAGACCAAGACCGCTTACGGATCCCCACCATTATCAATACCTCATATATTTTTGCAATATTCAGATTGCTTTATCATATTCTTGCTCGTTCTTCGATTGCTTGCAGGAATAGACCTTCGTGGTCAGGCTGGCGAGGGTGTCCCGATCTTTCGATGAGATGATAACTATCGATTTGGTGGAGACGACTTTGACGATCTGACTACAAACGTGCACGACGTTGCGCCTTAGCAATCGCTATACCAATCTCCTGAGGTTACTGACGATGCCGGAAGCACGGTCAGCCTGACCACGAAGGTCTATTCCTGCAAGCAATCGAAGAACGAGCAAGAATATGATAAAGCAATCTGAATATTGCAAATATATATGAGGTATTGATAATGGTGGGGATCCGTAAGCGGTCTTGGTCTGGTCGTTGGACACAAACGAAGTACACGAAGTTGCAATGGCTAACTTTTAACTAAACAAATCCCCAGGAAAAGCTACTAGATGGATCTACTTATATAGGAGCAAGGGGTGGCGGCCAAGGAGGTGGGAGGACGTCCCAAGGCAGCCTAAAACTAAATCTAGGTTGTACAAGGCCAATGGGCCCAAGTGGAGGTGATGTAACACCTTTGGACTTGTAGTTTGACTCGGATTCTGCTGCAGCATCAGATTGTTTCGTCCACAACTCAACGCTCCGGGCGAATTTTGATAGAGGCAAAGGTGTCCCGTCTTTTGATGAGATGGTGGATTTCGCTTTGGTGGAAGTCAACTTTGACGATCCGACTACGAACGTGCGAGGACGTCGCGCCTTAGCAATCGCTAAACCAACTCCGAGAGGTTATTGACCACGCCGGAGCACGATCAACCTGACCACGAGGGTCTGTTTCCTGCGAGCAAACGAAGAACAAGCAAGAAACTAAGATTGCAATCTGGATATTGCGAATATAAGATGAAAGCTTTATTGATCAAGGTGGGGTTCTGTGACGCCTTTGTCTGGTCGTTGAACACAAACGAAGTACGCGAAGTTGCAGCTATGGTGAACTTTTAATCTAAACAAAACCCAAAGTCTAAACGATGCCCTAAGGGATGTATATATGGAGGAAGAGGGGGGAATTTCATGGCCCTTGGTGGAGGGGTCCGAAATCAACCCTATCTCTTGTTCCCCACACATACGGACTCTAAAAATAGCCTATACTTATGTATTTCGAAATTACATGGGCCTGGCCCAATAATAAGGTGACGCAGCACCTAAAATAGCCTCGGGACGAAATTTATGAAGTGGCATCTTGTATATTTCGTCCAAGGCTTCATGCACCCATTATGGTGGCTTCAAAGTCCTGAAATCATCACTTGTAACTCCGTTCTTGTTGCCCTTGCGCATGCCATCATCTCCACGCTTTTTCTTGCTCCAATGTTCATCCTTCTCCAAGCTAGGCCCTTCATTTGTAAGCAAAACAAATGTATCCAATTTAGGCAGCATCATATTCTCATGAACATTAGAATCATTACCAAGAAACGAAAGTACCTGGTAATTTAGTTGGCGTGCACGAGCTCTAGTAATTGGTCCAGTATGTATAGCAGCAGGGGCTGTGGGTGTAACAATTGTATTGATGTCCTCATCATCCTCCCCTTCTTGAAATGAAGTCGTCCTCGACGGAAGTTCATCTTCCTCACCCAAATAAGGCTTCAAATCTGCAATGTTAAAAGTGGGACTGACCCCAAAATCTGCAGGCAGCTCAAGTTTATATGCATTATCATTTATTTTCTCTAACACCTTAAAGGGACCATCAGCACGTGGCATTAACTTTGATTTGCGCAAATCAGGAAATATATCCTTACGCAAATGTAACCAAACAAGATCTCCAGGTGCAAACACAACATGTTTTCTACCCTTATCTCCAGCAAGTTTATATTTAGCATTCATGCGCTCAATGTTTTCCTTAGTTAACTCATGCATTTTTAAAATCAATTCAGCACGTTGTTTAGCATCAAAATTAACCTTCTCCGAAGATGGAAGAGGCAACAAATCAATAGGTGCACGAGGTAGAAAACCATACACAACTTCAAAAGGGCACATCTTAGTAGTAGAATGCAATGAACGATTATAAGCAAATTCAATATGAGGCAAGCATTCCTCCCACATTTTCTTATTATTCTTCAAAACAGCCCTAAGCATAGTAGACAACGTTCTATTGACTACTTCAGTTTGTCCATCAGTTTGGGGGTGACAAGTAGTACTAAAAAGCAGTTTAGTCCCTAACTTAGCCCATAAACATCTCCAAAAGTGGCTAAGAAATTTAGTATCACGACCTGAAACAATAGTATTTGGCACACCATGCAAGCGAATAATTTCACGAAAGAACAAATCAGCAACATTAACAGCATCATCGCTTTTATGACATGGTATAAAGTGTGCCATTTTCGAGAATCTATCCACGAAAACAAATATGCTATCTCTCCCCTTCTTTGTTCGAGGTAAACCTAAAACAAAGTCCATAGATATATCCTCCCAAGGAACACTAGGTACAGGCAAAGACATATATAAACCATGAGGATTGAGTCGTGACTTAGATTTTGACATGTAGTGCAGCGAGCAATAAAACGCTCAACATCCCGTCTCATCTTTGGCCAAAAGAAATGTGTAGCAAGTACGTCCTCCTTCTTCTTCACGCCAAAGTGTCCCATTAATCCTCCTCCATGCGCCTCCTGCAACAACAAAAGACGAATGGAGCTAGCTGGAATGCATAGCTTGTTAGCACGAAACACAAATCCATCGTTAACGACAAACTTGTTCCACATTCTTCCTTCTTTACAATTCTACATTACATCTTTAAAATCAGCATCATGCACATATTGATCTTTGATGGTCTCCAAACCAAATATTTTGAAGACAAGTTGTGAAAGCATAGTATAGCGACGAGACAATGCATAAGCAATAACATTTTCTTTTCCCTTCTTGTGTTTAATGACATAAGGGAAAGTCTTAATGAATTCAACCCATTTAGCATGTCTACGATTCAGTTTAGCTTGACTTTTAATATGTTTCAAAGATTCATGATCAGAATGTATAACAAATTCTTTGGGCCATAAATAATGTTGCCATGTTTCTAAAGTCCGAACAAGAGCATATAATTCTTTATCATAAGTAGAATAATTCAGACTAGGCCCACTCAATTTTTCAAAAAAGTATGCAACAGGTTTGCCATCTTGTAATAACACACCTCCTAATCCAATTCCACTAGCATCACATTCAAGCTCAAAAGTCTTATTAAAATCAGGAAGTTGGAGTAAAGGAGCATGTGTCAACTTATCTTTCAATACCGAGAAGGCTTCTTCCTGTGCGGTACCCCAAAGAAAAGGCACATCTTTCTTTGTAAGCTCATTGAGAGGTGCAGCAATGGTGCTGAAATCTCTCACAAAACGCCTATAGAATCCAGCGAGGCCAAGAAAACTCCTCACGTGTGTGACCGTTTTGGGCTGCGGCCAACTCTCAATAGCTTCAATCTTGGCTTTATCAACTTCAATTCCCTGTGGAGTAACAACATAGCCAAGAAAAGATACTCGGTCGGTGCAAAAGGTGCACTTCCCAAGGTTACCAAACAAACGTGCATCACGTAAAGCAATAAAAACAGCACATAAATGTTCCAAATGTTCTTCCAAAGATCTGCTATAAATCAATATGTCATCAAAGTAAACTACCACAAATCGTCCAATGAAAGCACGTAAAACTTCGTTCATTAATCTCATGAAAGTACTAGGTGCATTAGTTAACCCAAAAGGCATGACTAACCACTCATATAATCCAAACTTAGTTTTAAATGCTGTTTTCCATTCATCTCCCAATTTCATACGAATTTGATGGTAGCCACTACGCAAATCAACTTTGGAGAATATTGTAGAGCCACTCAATTCATCAAGCATATCATCTAGCCTAGGAATAGGATGATGATAACGAATAGTAATATTATTAATGCCTCTACAATCAACACACATACGTGATGTACCATCCTTTTTCGGCACTAGAATAATAGGAACAGCACAAGGACTAAGGGATTCGCGTATATAACCTTTGTCGAGAAGCTCTTGTACTTGACGCATAATCTCCTTCGTCTCCTCTGGATTGGTACGGTATGGTGCACGGTTTGGCAGTGAAGCACCGGGAATTAAGTCAATCTGATGCTCAATCCCTCGAATAGGCGGTAATCCCGGTGGCACGTCTTGTGGAAAGACATCAGCGAACTCCTGCAAAATGTTAGTGACAGCAGGAGGCAAAGAGGAAGGCACGTCCTCGAATGAAAATAATGCCTCTTTGCACACAAAAGCATAGCAAACAGATTTGCTGAAATCTAGGTCATCAATATCAGATTTGGTGGCAAATAAACATGCACTTTTCAATTTAATTTCAGAAGCAACACTAGATGGTTTATTATTAGGCTTCATTTGTTGCTCAAATTCTTTTGCCACAATCTGATTTTCACTCTTATTCGTCTCCTGTTTTGCTTTATTAGCTCTATTAATATCATCTTTCAAAATGGAATCAGGAGTCATAGGAAGCAAAGTAATATTTCTATCCGTATGAACAAGAGTATAGTGATTGTTTCTACCATGGTGTACAGAATTTTTATCAAATTGCCATGGTCTACCAAGTAATAAGGAACATGCTTGCATAGGTACCACATCACAATCAACATAATCAGCATATGTAGAGATACTAAAATGCACACGAACAGTACGTGTTACCTTAACCTTGCCGCTGTTGTTGAACCATTGGATGTAGTAAGGATGTGGATGTGGTCTTGTGGTGAGAGAAAGCTTCTCCACCATCTCCATGCTAGCCAAGTTGTTGCAGCTCCCTCCGTCTATGATGACGCGCACAGAACGTTCCTTCACAACTCCCTTGGTATGGAACAAATTGTGCCTCTGATTTTGCTCAGCTTGTGTGACCTGCACACTCAAAACACGTTGAGCAACTAAACATTCATACCTGTCAGCGTCTTCAGGAGCCATGTATTGCGTCTCATGATCAGAATCATCTCCACCATGTTCTTCACGTGTAATAAGAGCCAAAGTCTCCTCATCATAGTCACTAGCGGACTCATATCCACCATCCGCGGTAGCAATCATCACACGCGGAGATTTGCATTCTCTCGCATAATGAGCTCCTCCCTTACAACGACGACAAATAATATCACTTGTGTGCCCTGTTGATGCCATGGAAGAAGAAGAACGCTGTGCAGGCCCCGCAGGTGCGCTCTTGGCAGATAATGGTGGTTGTGCCTGTTTTCTTGTATCACGGCTGGAGGTGGCACCGGATGGAGGTGCTGGTGCAGTTGAAGTAGAAGATGCACGTGGTGTCCATGATGAAGGTCGGCCTACAGAAAAGTTAGTTCGCCCCAATGCTTGTCGATCCTGCACTTCACGTTCAGCTTTACAAGCAAGATGGAATAAACGAGTGATATTAGTATACTCCTTATAGTCTAGAATGGTCTGAATCTCTCTATTTAATCCACCCAGAAAACGTGCAAGCATAGCTTCATTCTCCTCAACAATACCACATCTAATCATGCCAGTTTGTAATTCCTGATAATATTCTTCTACAAAAAATTTTCCTTGTCTTAAACGCTGCAATTTTTGAAGCAATTCACGTTGATAATATGGTGGAACCCAACGCGTACGCATAGCAGTTTTCAAAGCAGCCCAAGTAGTTGGAATAGGATATAATCTACAATGTTCAGACCACCATACACATGCAAAACTAGTGAAAGCACAAACAGCAGCAGCAACTCGTCTCTCCTCAGGATATTGTAAACATGTAAATCGTTGTTCAGTTTCTAACTCCCAAGTAAGATATATATCAGGAACATATCTACCCTCAAATGGTGGAATATTCAATTTCAGTTTAGGAATATGGACATCATCGCGTACTTGAGGTGGTGGTGCAGGCCTACCATTACGAATATATACCTGAGGTCGACCTGCTGGTGGTGGTGCTGGTGGCTGCTCGTAGATCTGATTTTGATCAACCTCATCCTCATAATCGCCCGCATACTCATCATCCTCCTGGGTACCAGCACAGCAGTAGCAGGAGCCACAGAAGTATCAACAGCAGCACCAACAGTTTGGCCAAACGCAAGAGGAACACGACTCGCTCGGCGAAGGTCTATTTCGCGACGTGGAGGTAGTCGTTGTTGTTGTTGTTGGAGAGGTGCGTTAGGTGCAGCGGGTGGTGGTGGTGGAAGACGCGCGAGCAATTCATTAAATCTGTTATCGAGCTTTGTTTCGAACGTCTTCTCAAGGCCAGTGATCTTCTCCATGGCCTCTTCAAAATTGTTCAGCACATCTTGCACCTGTTCAGTCATCATTTGCTGAAACTTATCATGAAGCTCCTTGTACGATAAATTCTCCCAGTCAATCTCGTCGGCTTGTGATCCTGGCATGGTTAGCAACAATAGAAACACACAAGAATATGATCCTACAGACTACTAAGAAGTGGTGGTGGTGTATCACAAATCCGTCAAGCAAATCTCAAATTCTTACCAGTTCTTACCCAGCAGCAGGCGGTGATCGGCAACCGTTGTAGTCAAAAACTCTCAAAGCTTGGATAGAGCGATTACCAGGGAGAGTCGAACACACGACGTAGATGTATGTGGAGCTGGGAAGGCTTATAGTATGGTAGCAAAAAGGGTCAGCAATAATCAATTCAGAGATGCAAAGTTGAATAAACGCTCAACGACGGTACTGTGCTGGTCCTAGGCTAGACTGTGCTAGAGACGCGAGCCTAGAACACCAACAAAATCACGGCGCGGCACGTAAACAAGGGAAAAGCACACTCTGAATTTTTTTTTGCTCTTTTTTTTGCGTTCTTTTTTTTTGCGCTGTTTTTTTTTGCGAAAAATCACTATAATGGCGAGTGTCTCAAAACTCTTCCTAGCTCAAACTGACAGGATGGGCACGAAATTTTTTTTCGACCAATTTTTGTTTTTTTTTCGACTGCCCAGACCCAAAAACTGGAAACGGGTCAAAAAAAACTTCCTATAATGGCACCTGTCTCAAAACACTCAGAAACACCTAAAAATAGGATAGCCAGAAAATTTTTCGAAAAATGCGTTTTCGAAAAATTTTGGGCCTAAACGGAGCGTGGCTACCCCGGCAAGGAAACACAAATCGGAATCTAGATTGATCCCGAAAACAAACCTAATAAGCAAGGAACTCGGATTGGTGGTGGATATATGGTGGTGGTATATGGCAGCGGTGGTGGTATATGGATATGGATCGGTGGTGGTAAATGGACACGGATTGGTGGTGGTATATGGATACGGATTCGGAGCGGTGGTGGTAGATGGCAGGGGCGATGATGATGGTGCGGCGAAGGCGTGACAACTTGTGAACAGAACTCGAAACTCTAAAAGACTAGACGCTAAGACCAGCAACTGAACACGACGATGCAACCGCAAATTCAACAAAGCAAATACAGAAAAGATTATGCAAAGCTCAGATTGGTTCGGATGGGATGAACTAACCCTAATTTTTTTTTGGCTTTTTCGTGGACTATAGGTATGAAGAACAGACTCGATCTAAACTACGAAAAACTGTAAAATCTCACCGAGCAACCTGGAAATCTGATACCACTTGATAGAGGCAAAGGTGTCCCGTCTTTCGATGAGATGGTGGATTTCGCTTTGGTGGAAGTCGACTTTGACGATCCGACTACGAACGTGCGAGGACGTCGCGCCTTAGCAATCGCTAAACCAACTCCGAGAGGTTATTGACCACGCCGGAGCACGATCAACCTGACCACGAGGGTCTGTTTCCTGCGAGCAAACGAAGAACAAGCAAGAAACTAAGATTGCAATCTGGATATTGCGAATATAAGATGAAAGCTTTATTGATCAAGGTGGGGTTCTGTGACGCCTTTGTCTGGTCGTTGAACACAAACGAAGTACGCGAAGTTGCAGCTATGGCGAACTTTTAATCTAAACAAAACCCAAAGTCTAAACGATATCCTAAGGGAAGTATATATGGAGGAAGAGGGGGGAATTTCGTGGCCCTTGGTGGAGGGGTCCGAAATCAACCCTATCTCTTGTTCCCCACACATACGGACTCTAAAAATAGCCTATACTTATGTATTTCGAAATTACATGGGCCTGGCCCAATAATAAGGTGACGCAGCACCTAAAATAGCCTCGGGACGAAATTTATGAAGTGGCATCTTGTATATTTCGTCCAAGGCTTCATGCACCCATTATGGTGGCTTCAAAGTCCTGAAATCATCACTTGTAACTCCGTTCTTGTTCCCCTTGCGCATGCCATCATCTCCATGCTTGTTCTTGCTCCAATGTTCATCCTTCTCCAAGCTAGGCCCTTCATTTGTAAGCAAAACAAATGTATCCAATTTAGGCAGCATCATATTCTCATGAACATTAGAATCATTACCAAGAAACGAAAGTACCTGGTAATTTAGTTGGCGTGCACGAGCTCTAGTAATAACTATCGATTTGGTGGAGACGACTTTGACGATCCGACTACAAACGTGCACAATGTCGCGCCTTAGCAATCGCTAAACCAATCTCCTGAGGTTACTGACAATGCTGGAAACACGGTCAGCCTGACCACGAAGGTCTATTCCTGCAAGCAATCGAAGAACGAGCAAGAGTATGATAAAGCAATCTGAAGATTGCAAATATATATGAAGTATTGATAATGGTGGGGATCCGGAAGCGGTCTTGGTGTGGTCGTTGGACACAAACGAAGTACACGAAGTTGCAATGGCTAACTTTTAACTAAACAAATCCCAAGGAAAAGCTACTAGATGGATCTACTTATATAGGAGCAAGGGGTGGCGGCCAAGGAGGTGGGAAGACGTCCCAAGGCAGCCTAAAACTAAATCTAGGTCGTACAAGGCCAATGGGTCCAAGTGGAGGTGATGTAACACCTTTGGACTTGTAGTTTGACTCGGATTCTGCTGCAGCATCAGATTGTTTCGTCCACAACTCAACGCTCCGGACGAATTTGAAGGTGATTCCAATTGGGTTGGAAAGTGCACGAAATCTAGTTTCCAACAAAAAAAGAATCACCCAATTTGGAGTCCGTATGAAAAACTTGTGTGCGTTTTGAGTCAGGTATGTCTGTGCAGTCCGAATCTGAATCCAGAACGTGAGAGACTTGGACTCTATCTTCTCTTGGGCCAAAAGTGACGTGAGAGAACTTTTTGGACAGCAAATAAACATCTCTTTCTTCCTTATCTTCATTTGTGGATTGTACAAATGTCCCATACACCTGCAATTAGACAAAATACAAAAGTGTGTGAAGTATTTTTGTTCTGGATAACATAAATAGATTATTGAATAGTTTGCACTAGAAATCACCTGACAAATATGCATATATGCAATATTTTTGGTCATATTCAAGGTAGTCATGTCCTCATCATCCTCCCCTTCTTGAAAATAAAGCCGTCCTCGGCGTTGCTTAATCTGAAATGTGGCTAACAAAAGAGACAAGGTGTACATGTTGTATATGTATATGTCATCCATTTTTACTTCCCTTGATTTTTGCATATATGACACATGAATAGATGAGTAACTTGCATAGTTCATAAAATCTAAAGCCAAAAAATTAGCACAAGAAGTAGAAGGCATGAAAATATTGCAACTCAGTTTGCACATATAAGTGAAGCTCTTATTCATTTCAAAAGATTGACAATGTTCATCATTAAACCATCCCAACATTGGTGAATAAACCTTACTTGCATCAAATTTACATGCTACAACATGCTTAAATAAGCAAACATGCAATAAGTCATTCAACACAGAATCATCACCAAGATTAGAGGTCATATCAAAATGATTAAACATTGGTTCTTTCGCATCAATAGTTAATTCAATGGGTGCACTCAAAATTGTTGGTATTTCAGTTGTTTGATCACATGGCAAAGTCAAATTATCAACGTAGTCCTCTAAAATAGGTGGTGTGATCAAAGTAGTGGGTAGCTCATCAGATGGTGCATTCAAATTGACAAGGCATTCATCATTCTCATGTAGAGATGGAAGATCAGTACCTTTGTCATTACCTCTTATGATCAACTCAGATGATGTAGCCACTCTCGGGGGCGATGTGTCACATGGTGGAGGTGATGTAGTCCTGACAACAACGGATGTGGTTGTCATAGTATGCCTAGTAGTTGAAGGAACAATCATATCAACTCTTGGAATGTGCATCGTGCGCTTGTTCTCCTCGTGGCCAACACGTCGTTTTATTTCCTGTTCAGCTTTGCAAGCAAGATGAAACAAATGGTCCATAGGATAACACTCTTCATGAATTAGTATCTCTTGAATATCACGGTTTAATCCTCCCCAAAATCTATCCATAAAATCATCTTCACTTTCTTCTAAAGAAGAATGCAACAAGGTAGTTTGTCAATCATCATAATATTTTGTTACAGTTTCACTACCTTGTTTTAAGTGTTGTAACTTCTTAATCATGTCACGAGTATAATAAGCAGGGACGAAAGTATGTCGCATGGCAAGTTTCAAATCATCCCAAGTAGTAGGTATATAATCAGGGTGTAACCGACAATATTCACTCCACCAAACCAAAGCATAACCAGTGAAAGAACCAACCGCAACCTTAACCTTTTTATGTTCATTGAAATTGTGGGAAGCAAATATATTTTTTATGTCGAACTCCCATTCAATATATAAAGCAGGTTTAAAACGGCCATTAAATGGTGGTATAGATACATTAACCTGATCATGTGCATTTGGATGTTTGTGCACCTCTCGTGACGGTTGTGGTATTTGCAAAGGTGGTGGCACGTCTCCCGCGATCGACAAAGCCCATGAATTGACTCTGGATCCTGTCATGATTAGTAGAACAAGAAACAAAACCCAAAAATAATGTTCCTATAACTACTAGGATGTGGTGGTAAAACGCTCACAGTAAAGCAAATATCAATGTCTTACAAGTTCTTACCATGCAGCAGGCGGTGATCGGCAACCAGCGGTGTCAAGTAACTCCGAATATTGAGTAAAGCGATTGCCAGGGGAGCGTACGTATACACGGTGTAGAAATATGTGGAGCTGGGTTGGCTATATATGGTAGCAAAAGATTAGCAATAATCAATTCAAAGATGCCATGTTGAATAAACGCTCAACGACGGTACTGTGCTGGTCCTAGGCTAGACCGGACTAGAGACGCGAGTCTAGAACACTAATGAGGTCACGACGTAGCACAACTAGCATCAATGAAGGATACTAAGTAGCTCTTGACAGCAAGATATAAGTGAAGATCACAACGGCAGTGAAGATAATGATGAAAAACAACTGCCAAGCAGGATATACAACAACTCTCTCTCCAACTTTCCTCTTGAAAAGTTTGAGACAATTTTCTGATAAATTCTTTCAAAGAATGCTACTAACTCAAGCTTTCCAATGCAACAAGAATCACTCAATTCCGAGTTGATATGAGGAGTCAAAGAATTCTAAAACTGGCCTGAAAAATTGGAACAAGCTGTGTTCACGAACTTCGGAGGGCAAAAAGACCTATTTAGAAGCCGATTTGAGGTGTCAAATATTGAACCAGCTTCTGCAACTATTTAGATGCGGCTCGTCGCTAGCTTCAATTTGAGTACTCACGGAGCCAAAACGGACTTCGTATGAGGAAGATACACCTGTTTTACTGAACAGTGCGCAAAACAGATTCCAATCCGAATTCAGGTACGAGATTGATTCTAGATAGATCCAATTTTTTTTCTTCTCTCTTTTTTTTCTCACGCTTTTTTTTCTTTTTCTTCTCCCTCTTTTTCTTTTTTTTTTCTTTCCTTTTTTCTCTCTTTTTTTCTTTATCTTCTTTTTCTCCCTCTTTCCAAGACAAACTAGATAAGATGCAGATTCGATCAGGCGAAGATGTGAGTGACCTCAACTATGATTATGACAATAAACAGTGCGTAGCACATGGTGGAAATTGGTGGATGGGATGGTGGACAGCGGATGGGATAATGATGCAGCGGCTGCGTGACTAATGTGAACAGAACTCAAAACTCTAAAAGACTAGACTCTAAGACCAGCAACTGACACGACGATGCAACCGATAATTCAACTATGCAAGCAATGAATAGAAAATTGCAAAGGCTCAGACTGGCTTGGATAAAGGATGAACAGATCTAACTTTTTTTTTGTGGCTTTTTCTTGGACAATAGGTAAGAAAAAAATCTAATCTAGGAAAAACTGGAAATTCTCACCGAGCAACCTGAAAACTGATACCACTTGATAGAGGCGAGGGTGTCCCAATCTTTCGATGAGATGATAACTATCGATTTGGTGGAGACGACTTTGACGATCCGACTACAAACGTGCACAACGTCGCGCCTTAGCAATCGCTAAACCAATCTCCTGAGGTTACTGACAATGCTGGAAACACGGTCAGCCTGACCACGAAGGTCTATTCCTGCAAGCAATCGAAGAACGAGCAAGAGTATGATAAAGCAATCTGAATATTGCAAATATATATGAAGTATTGATAATGGTGGGGATCCGGAAGTGGTCTTGGTGTGGTCGTTGGACACAAACGAAGTACACGAAGTTGCAATGGCTAACTTTTAACTAAACAAATCCCAAGGAAAAGCTACTAGATGGATCTACTTATATAGGAGCAAGGGGTGGCGGCCAAGGAGGTGGGAAGACGTCCCAAGGCAGCCTAAAACTAAATCTAGGTCATACAAGGCCAATGGGCCCAAGTGGAGGTGATGTAACACCTTTGGACTTGTAGTTTGACTCGGATTCTGCTGCAGCATCAGATTGTTTCGTCCACAACTCAACGCTCCGGACGAATTTGAAGGTGATTCCAATTGGTTTGGAAAGTGCACGAAATCTAGTTTCCAACAAAAAAAGAATCACCCAATTTGGAGTCCGTATGAAAACTTGTGTGCGTTTTGAGTCAGGTATGTCTGTGTAGTCCGAATCTGAATCCAGAACGTGAGAGACTTGGACTCTATCTTCTCTTGGGCCAAAAGTGACGTGAGAGAACTTTTTGGACAGCAAATAAACATCTCTTTCTTCCTTATCTTCATTTGTGGATTGTACAAATGTCCCATACACCTGCAATTAGACAAAATACAAAAGTGTGTGAAGTATTTTTGTTCTGGATACCATAAATAGATTATTGAATAGTTTGCACTAGAAATCACCTGACAAATATGCATATATGCAATATTTTTGGTCATATTCAAGGTAGTCATGTCCTCATCATTCTTGCTCATATCGGCGCTAAGTGCGACCCCGTCCCACCTAATATTTTCCTGGAAAGACTTTTTAAGCCATTCGTGGTGTGGCAAGGGGAAAACGGCAACACTAGTCCGGATCCAAACATAACCCCAGACCCCGGAAACAATGACATCGTCGGGGGCTCAGCCACCAAAATAACACCGTCGGCGCATCTCATCATGGCAGTCATTGCCCCATGGACCGAACCCTTCCTTGCCTACCTTAACAGGAAGGAGCTTCCTGAGGACCAGAATGAGGCCCGCTGCATTGTCCAGTGTTCAAAGGCCTACAAGATTCATGATGGAGAGCTCTATAAGAAAAGCGCTAGTGGAGTCCTTCAACGATGTATATCCAAGGAAGAGGGGCGGCAGCTCTTGGCTGAAATTCATGCCGGACTCGGCGGTCACCACGCCGCAGCTCGGGCCCTTGTTAGCAAGGCCTTCCGTATAGGGTTTTATTGGCCGACGGCCCGAGCAGATGCACAGGACCTTGTTCAACGTTGCGTCGGATGCCAACGCTTTGCCAACCAAAGCCATATGCCCCCCACTGCCTTACAAACAATCCCCATCACTTGGCCTTTTGCAGTCTTGATGAGGACATCAATACAATTGTTACACCCACAGCCCCTGCTCCTATACATACTGGACCAATTACTAGAGCTCGTGCACGCCAACTAAATTACCAGGTACTTTCGTTTCTTGGTAATGATTCTAATGTTCATGAGAATATGATGCTGCCTAAATTGGATACATTTGTTTTGCTTACAAATGAAGGGCCTAGTTTGGAGAAGGATGAACATTGGAGCAAGAACAAGCATGGAGATGATGGCATGCGCAAGGGGAACAAGAACGGAGTTACAAGTGATGATTTCAGGACTTTGAAGCCACCATAATGGGTGCATGAAGCCTTGGACGAAATATACAAGATGCCACTTCATAAATTTCGTCCCGAGGCTATTTTAGGTGCTGCATCACCTTATTATTGGGCCAGGCCCATGTAATTTCGAAATACATAAGTATAGGCTATTTTTAGAGTCCGTATGTGTGGGGAAACAAGAGATAGGGTTGATTTCGGACCCCTCCACCAAGGGCCACGAAATTCCCCCCTCTTCCTCCATATATACAGCCCTTAGGGCATCGTGTAGACTTTGGGTTTTGTTTAGATTAAAAGTTCGCCATAGCTGCAACTTCGCGTACTTCGTTTGTGTTCAACGACCAGACAAAGGCGTCACAGAACCCCACCTTGATCAATAAAGTTTTCATCTTATATTCGCAATATCCGGATTGCAATCTTAGTTTCTTGCTTGTTCTTCGTTTGCTCGCAGGAAACAGACCCTCGTGGTCAGGTTGATGGTGCTCCGGCGTGGCCAATAACCTCTCGGAGTTGGTTTAGCGATTGCTAAGGCGCGACGTCCTCGCACGTTTGTAGTCGGATCGTCAAAGTCGACTTCCACCAAAGCGATACCATCATCTCATCGAAAGACGGGACACCTTTGCCTCTATCAAGTGGTATCAGATTTCCAGGTTGCTCGGTGAGATTTTACAGTTTTTCGTAGTTTAGATCGAGTCTGTTCTTCATACCTACAGTCCACGAAAAAGCCACAAAAAAAATTAGGGTTAGTTCATCATATCCGAACCAATCTGAGCCTTTGCATATCTTTTTAGGGTTTTGCTTTGTTGAATTTGCGGTTGCATCGTCGTGTCTAGTTGCTGGTCTTAGAGTCTAGTCTTTTAGAGTTTCGAGTTCTGGTCATAAGTTGTCACGCCGCCGCCGCACCATCATCATCGCCCCTGCCATCTACCACCACCGCTTATCCGCCACCGCTCCGAATCCGTATCCATATACCACCACCAATCCGTGTCCATATACCACCACCGATCCATACCCATATACTACCACCGCTACCACCACCGCTGCCATATACCACCACCATATATCCACCACCAATCCGAGTTCCTTGCATATTAGGTTTGTTTTCGAGATCCATCTAGATTCCGATTCGTGTTTCCTTGTCGGGTAGCCACGCTCCGTTTAGGCCCAAAATTTTTCGAAAACGCATTCTTCGAAAAAATTTCTGGCTATCCTATTTTTAGGTGTTTCTGAGTGTTTTGAGACAGGTGCCATTATAGGAAGTTTTTTTTGACCCGTTTCCAGTTTTTGGGTCCGGGCAGTCGAAAAAAAAAATTTGGTCGAAAAAATTTCGTGCCCATCCTGTCCGTTTGAGCTAGGAAGAGTTTTGAGACACTCGCCATTATAGTGATTTTTCGCAAAAAAAAAGCAGCGCAAAAAAAAAGAGCGCAAAAAAAAAGAGTGAAAAAAAAATTTCAGAGTGTGCTTTTCCCTTGTTTACGTGCCGCGCCGTGATTTTGTTGGTGTTCTAGGCTCGCGTCTCTAGCACAGTCTAGCCTAGGACCAGCACAGTACCGTCGTTGAGCGTTTATTCAACTTTGCATCTCTGAATTGATTATTGCTGACCCTTTTTGCTACCATACTATAAGCCTTCCCAGCTCCACATACATCTACGTCGTGTGTTTGACTCTCCCTGGTAATCGCTCTATCCAAGCTTTGAGAGTTTTTGACTACAACGGTTGCCGATCACCGCCTGCTGCTGGGTAAGAACTGGTTAGAATTTGAGATTTGCTTGACGGATTTGTGATACACCACCACCACTTCTTAGTAGTCTGTAGGATCATATTCTTGTGTGTTTCTATTGTTGCTAACCATGCCAGGATCACAAGCCGACGAGATTGACTGGGAGAACTTATCGAACAAGGAGCTTCATGATAAGTTTCAGCAAATGATGACTGAACAGGTACAAGATGTGCTGAACAATTTTGAAGAGGCCATGGAGAAGATCACTGGCCTTGAGAAGACGTTCGAAACAAAGCTCGATAACAGATTTAATGAACTGCTTGCGCGTCTTCCACCACCGGCTGCACCTGTCGCACCTCTGCAACAACAACAACTACGCCCCCTTCCGAATCAGTATGGACGAGCACAGCGTGTTCCTATTGAGCTAGGACAAAATTCTGGTGCCGCTGCTACTGCTGTTGGTGTTTATTTGGCTCCTGCTACTGCTGCTGCTGGTACCCAGGAGGATGATGAGTATGCGGGCGATTATGAGGATGAGGTTGATCAAAATCAGATCTACGAGCAGCCACCAGCACCACCACCAGCAGGTCGACCTCAGGTATATATTCGTAATGGTAGGCCTGCACCACCACCTCAGGTACGAGATGATGTCCATATTCCTAAACTGAAATTGAATATTCCACCATTTGAGGGTAGATATGTTCCTGATATATATCTTACTTGGGAGTTCGAAACTGAACAACGATTTACATGTTTACAATATCCTGAGGAGAGACGAGTTGCTGCTGCTGTTTGTGCTTTCACTAGTTTTGCATGTGTATGGTGGTCTGAACATTGTAGATTATATCCTATTCCAACTACTTGGGCTGCTTTGAAAACTGCTATGCGTACGCGTTGGGTTCCACCATATTATCAACGTGAATTGCTTCAAAAATTGCAGCGTTTAAGACAAGGAAAAAATTCTGTAGAAGAATATTATCAGGAATAACAAACTGGCATGATTCGATGTGGTATTGTTGAGGAGAATGAAGCTATGCTTGCACGTTTTCTGGGTGGATTAAATAGAGAGATTCAGACCATTCTAGACTATAAGGAGTATACTAATATCACTCGTTTATTCCATCTTGCTTGTAAAGCTGAACGTGAAGTGCAGGATCGACAAGCATTGGCGCAAACTAACTTTTCTGCAGGCCGACCTTCCTCATGGACGCCGCGTGCATCTTCTACTTCAACTGCACCAGCACCTCAATCAGGTGCCTCCTACAGCCGTGATACAAGAAAACAGGAACAACCACCATTATCTGCCAAGAGCGCACCTGCGGGGCCTGCACAGCATTCTTCTTCTTCCATGGCATCAACAGGGCACACAAGTGATATTATTTGTCGTCGTTCTAAGGGAGGAGGTCATTATGCGAGGGAATGCAAATCTCCGCGTGTGATGATTGCTACCGCGGATGGTGGATATGAGTCCGCTAGTGACTATGATGAGGAGACATTGGCTCTTATTACACGTGAAGAACATGGTGGAGATGATTCTGATCATGAGACGCAATACATGGCTCCTGAAGACGCTGACAGGTATGAATGTTTAGTTGCTCAACGTGTTTTGAGTGTGCAAGTCACACAAGCTGAGCAAAATCAGAGGCACAATTTGTTCCATACCAAGGTTGTTGTGAAGGAACGTTCTGTGCGCGTCATAATAGACGGAGGGAGCTGCAACAACTTGGCTAGCATGGAGATGGTGGAGAAGCTTTCTCTCACCACAAGACCACATCCACATCCTTACTACATCCAATGGTTCAACAACAGCGGCAAGGTTAAGGTAACACGTACTGTTCGTGTGCATTTTAGTATCTCTACATATGCTGACTATGTTGATTGTGATGTGGTACCTATGCAAGCATGTTCCTTATTACTTGGTAGACCATGGCAATTTGATAAAAATTCTGTACACCATGGTAGAAACAATCACTATACTCTTGTTCATAAGGATAGAAATATTACTTTGCTTCCTATGACTCCTGATTCCATTTTGAAAGATGATATTAATAGAGCTAATAGAGCACAACAGGAGAAGAATAAGAGTCAAAATCAGATTGTGGCAAAAGAATTTGAGCAACAAATGAAGCCTAATAATAAACCATCTAGTGTTGCTTCTGAAATTAAATTGAAAAGTGCATGTTTATTTGCCACCAAATCTGATATTGATGAGCTAGATTTCAGCAAATCTGTTTGCTATGCTTTTGTTTGCAAAGAGGCATTATTTTCATTCGAGGACGTGCCTTCCTCTTTGCCTCCTGCTATCACTAACATTTTGCAGGAGTTCGCTGACGTTTTTCCACAAGACGTGCCACCGGGATTACCGCCTATTCGAGGGATTGAGCATCAGATTGACTTAATTCCCGGTGCTTCACTGCCAAACCGTGGACCATACCGTACCAATCCAGAGGAGACGAAGGAGATTATGCGTCAAGTACAAGAGCTTCTCGACAAAGGTTATATACGCGAATCCCTTAGTCCTTGTGCTGTTCCTATTATTCTAGTGCCGAAAAAGGATGGTACATCACGTATGTGTGTTGATTGTAGAGGCATTAATAATATTACTATTCGTTATCGTCATCCTATTCCTAGGCTAGATGATATGCTTGATGAATTGAGTGGCTCTACAATATTCTCCAAAGTTGATTTGCGTAGTGGCTACCATCAAATTCGTATGAAATTGGGAGATGAATGGAAAACAGCATTTAAAACTAAGTTTGGATTATATGAGTGGTTAGTCATGCCTTTTGGGTTAACTAATGCACCTAGTACTTTCATGAGATTAATGAACGAAGTTTTACGTGTTTTCATTGGACGATTTGTGGTAGTTTACTTTGATGACATATTGATTTATAGCAGATCTTTGGAAGAACATTTGGAACATTTACGTGCTGTTTTTATTGCTCTACGTGATGCACGTTTGTTTGGTAACCTTGGGATGTGCACCTTTTGCACCGACCGAGTATATTTTCTTGGCTATGTTGTTACTCCACAGGGAATTGAAGTTGATAAAGCCAAGATTGAAGCTATTGAGAGTTGGCCGCAGCCCAAAACGGTCACACAAGTGAGGAGTTTTCTTGGCCTCGCTGGATTCTATAGGCGTTTTGTGAGAGATTTCAGCACCATTGCTGCACCTCTCAATGAGCTTACAAAGAAAGATGTGCCTTTTCTTTGGGGTACTGCACAGGAAGAAGCCTTCACGGTATTGAAAGATAAGTTGACACATGCTCCTTTACTCCAACTTCCTAATTTTAATAAGACTTTTGAGCTTGAATGTGATGCTAGTGGAATTGGATTAGGAGGTGTGTTATTACAAGATGGCAATCCTGTTGCATACTTTTCTGAAAAATTGAGTGGGCCTAGTCTGAATTATTCTACTTATGATAAAGAATTATATGCTCTTGTTCGGACTTTAGAAACATGGCAACATTATTTATGGCCCAAAGAATTTGTTATACATTCTGATCATGAATCTTTGAAACATATTAAAAGTCAAGCTAAACTGAATCGTAGACATGCTAAATGGGTTGAATTCATTGAGACTTTCCCTTATGTCATTAAACACAAGAAGGGAAAAGAAAATGTTATTGCTGATGCATTGTCTCGTCGCTATACTATGCTTTCACAACTTGACTTCAAAATATTTGGGTTGGAGACCATCAAAGATCAATATGTGCATGATGCTGATTTTAAAGATGTAATGCAGAATTGTAAAGAAGGAAGAATGTGGAACAAGTTTGTTGTTAACGATGGATTTGTGTTTCGTGCTAACAAGCTATGCATTCCAGCTAGCTCCGTTCGTCTTTTGTTGTTGCAGGAGGCGCATGGAGGAGGATTAATGGGACACTTTGGCGTGAAGAAGACGGAGGACGTACTTGCTACACATTTCTTTTGGCCAAAGATGAGACGGGATGTTGAGCGTTTTATTGCTCGCTGCACTACATGTCAAAAAGCTAAGTCACGACTCAATCCTCATGGTTTATATATGCCTTTGCCTGTACCTAGTGTTCCTTGGGAGGATATATCTATGGACTTTGTTTTAGGTTTACCTCGAACAAAGAAGGGGAGGGATAGCATATTTGTTGTCGTGGATAGATTCTCTAAAATGGCACACTTTATACCATGTCATAAAAGCGATGATGCTGTTAATGTTGCTGATTTGTTCTTTCGTGAAATTATTCGCTTGCATGGTGTACCAAATACTATTGTTTCAGATCGTGATACTAAATTTCTTAGCCACTTTTGGAGATGTTTATGGGCTAAGTTGGGGACTAAACTGCTTTTTAGTACTACTTGTCACCCCCAAACTGATGGACAAACTGAAGTAGTCAATAGAACGTTGTCTACTATGCTTAGGGCTATTTTGAAGAATAATAAGAAAATGTGGGAGGAATGCTTGCCTCATATTGAATTTGCTTATAATCGTTCATTGCATTCTACTACTAAGATGTGCCCTTTTGAAGTTGTGTATGGTTTCCTACCTCGTGCACCTATTGATTTGTTGCCTCTTCCATCTTCGGAGAAGGTTAATTTTGATGCTAAACAACGTGCTGAATTGATTTTAAAAATGCATGAGTTAACTAAGGAAAACATTGAGCGTATGAATGCTAAATATAAACTTGCTGGAGATAAGGGTAGAAAACATGTTGTGTTTGCACCTGGAGATCTTGTTTGGTTACATTTGCGTAAGGATAGATTTCTTGATTTGCGCAAATCAAAGCTAATGCCACGTGCTGATGGTCCCTTTAAGGTGTTAGAGAAAATAAATGATAATGCATATAAACTTGAGCTGCCTGCAGATTTTGGGGTTAGTCCCACTTTTAACATTGCAGATTTGAAGCCTTATTTGGATGAGGAAGATGGACTTCCGTCGAGGACGACTTCATTTCAAGAAGGGGAGGATGATGAGGACATCAATACAATTGTTACACCCACAACCCCTGCTGCTATACATACTGGACCAATTACTAGAGCTCGTGCACGCCAACTAAATTACCAGGTACTTTCGTTTCTTGGTAATGATTCTAATGTTCATGAGAATATGATACTGCCTAAATTGGATACATTTGTTTTGCTTACAAATGAAGGGCCTAGCTTGGAGAAGGATGAACATTGGAGCAAGAACAAGCATGGAGATGATGGCATGCGCAAGGGGAACAAGAACGGAGTTACAAGTGATGATTTCAGGACTTTGAAGCCACCATAATGGGTGCATGAAGCCTTGGACGAAATATACAAGATGCCACTTCATAAATTTCGTCCCGAGGCTATTTTAGGTGCTGCGTCACCTTATTATTGGGCCAGGCCCATGTAATTTCGAAATACATAAGTATAGGCTATTTTTAGAGTCCGTATGAGTGGGGAAACAAGAGATAGGGTTGATTTCGGACCCCTCCACCAAGGGCCACGAAATTCCCCCCCTCTTCCTCCATATATACAGCCCTTAGGGCATCGTTTAGACTTTGGGTTTTGTTTAGATTAAAAGTTCGCCATAGCTGCAACTTCGCGTACTTCGTTTGTGTTCAACGACCAGACAAAGGCGTCACAGAACCCCACCTTGATCAATAAAGCTTTCATCTTATATTCGCAATATCCAGATTGCAATCTTAGTTTCTTGCTTGTTCTTCGTTTGCTCGCAGGAAACAGACCCTCGTGGTCAGGTTGATCGTGCTCCGGCGTGGTCAATAACCTCTCGGAGTTGGTTTAGCGATTGCTAAGGCGCGACGTCCTCGCACGTTCGTAGTCAGATCGTCAAAGTCGACTTCCACCAAAGCGAAATCCACCATCTCATCGAAAGACGGGACACCTTTGCCTCTATCAAGGAAGAATGTGGAACAAGTTTGTTGTTAACGATGGATTTGTGTTTCGTGCTAACAAGCTATGCATTCCAGCTAGCTCCGTTCGTCTTTTGTTGTTGCAGGAGGCGCATGGAGGAGGATTAATGGGACACTTTGGCGTGAAGAAGACGGAGGACGTACTTGCTACACATTTCTTTTGGCCAAAGATGAGACGGGATGTTGAGCGTTTTATTGCTCGCTGCACTACATGTCAAAAAGCTAAGTCACGACTCAATCCTCATGGTTTATATATGCCTTTGCCTGTACCTAGTGTTCCTTGGGAGGATATATCTATGGACTTTGTTTTAGGTTTACCTCGAACAAAGAAGGGGAGGGATAGCATATTTGTTGTCATGGATAGATTCTCGAAAATGGCACACTTTATACCATGTCATAAAAGCGATGATGCTGTTAATGTTGCTGATTTGTTCTTTCGTGAAATTATTCGCTTGCATGGTGTGCCAAATACTATTGTTTCATATCGTGATACTAAATTTCTTAGCCACTTTTGGAGATGTTTATGGGCTAAGTTGGGGACTAAACTGCTTTTTTAGTACTACTTGTCACCCCCAAACTGATGGACAAACTGAAGTAGTCAATAGAACGTTGTCTACTATGCTTAGGGCTGTTTTGAAGAATAATAAGAAAATGTGGGAGGAATGCTTGCCTCATATTGAATTTGCTTATAATCGTTCATTGCATTCTACTACTAAGATGTGCCCTTTTGAAGTTGTGTATGGTTTCCTACCTCATGCACCTATTGATTTGTTGCCTCTTCCATCTTCGGAGAAGGTGAATTTTGATGCTAAACAACATGCTGAATTGATTTTAAAAATGCATGAGTTAACTAAGGAAAACATTGAGCGCATGAATGCTAAATATAAACTTGCTGGAGATAAGGGTAGAAAACATGTTGTGTTTGCACCTGGAGATCTTGTTTGGTTACATTTGCGTAAGGATAGATTTCCTGATTTGCGCAAATCAAAGTTAATGCCACGTGCTGATGGTCCCTTTAAGGTGTTAGAGAAAATAAATGATAATGCATATAAACTTGAGCTGCCTGCAGATTTTGGGGTTAGTCCCACTTTTAACATTGCAGATTTGAAGCCTTATTTGGGTGAGGAAGATGAACTTCCGTCGAGGACGACTTCATTTCAAGAAGGGGAGGATGATGAGGACATCAATACAATTGTTACACCCACAGCCCCTGCTGCTATACATACTGGACCAATTACTAGAGCTCGTGCACGCCAACTAAATTACCAGGTACTTTCGTTTCTTGGTAATGATTCTAATGTTCATGAGAATATGATGCTGCCTAAATTGGATACATTTGTTTTGCTTACAAATGAAGGGCCTGGCTTGGAGAAGGATGAACATTGGAGCAAGAACAAGCATGGACATGATGGCATGCGCAAGGGGAACAAGAACGGAGTTACAAGTGATGATTTCAGGACTTTGAAGCCACCATAATGGGTGCATGAAGCCTTGGACGAAATATACAAGATGCCACTTCATAAATTTCGTCCCGAGGCTATTTTAGGTGCTGCGTCACCTTATTATTGGGCCAGGCCCATGTAATTTCGAAATACATAAGTATAGGCTATTTTTAGAGTCCGTATGTGTGGGGAAACAAGAGATAGGGTTGATTTCGGACCCCTCCACCAAGGGCCACGAAATTCCCCCCTCTTCCTCCATATATACAGCCCTTAGGGCATCGTTTAGACTTTGGGTTTTGTTTAGATTAAAAGTTTGCCATAGCTGCAACTTCGCGTACTTCATTTGTGTTCAACGACCAGACAAAGGCGTCACAGAACCCCACCTTGATCAATAAAGCTTTCATCTTATATTCGCAATATCCAGATTGCAATCTTAGTTTCTTGCTTGTTCTTCGTTTGCTCGCAGGAAACAGACCCTCGTGGTCAGGTTGATCGTGCTCCGGCGTGGTCAATAACCTCTCGGAGTTGGTTTAGCGATTGCTAAGGCGCGACGTCCTCGCACGTTCGTAGTCGGATCGTCAAAGTCGACTTCCACCAAAGCGATATCCATCATCTCATCGAAAGACGGGACACCTTTGCCTCTATCAGGTCTGGCGGCTCGATATGGTCGGACCCCTTAAAGGAGGAATGATGAGGACATCAATACAATTGTTACACCCACAGCCCCTGCTGCTATACATACTGGACCAATTACTAGAGCTCGTGCACGCCAACTAAATTACCAGGTACTTTCGTTTCTTGGTAATGATTCTAATGTTCATGAGAATATGATGCTGCCTAAATTGGATACATTTGTTTTGGTTACAAATGAAGGGCCTAGCTTGGAGAAGGATGAACATTGGAGCAAGAACAAGCATGGAGATTGATAGAGGCAAAGGTGTCCCGTCTTTCGATGAGATGATGGATATCGCTTTGTTGGAAGTCGACTTTGACGATCCGACTACGAACATGCGAGGACGTCGCGCCTTAGCAATCGCTAAACCAACTCCGAGAGGTTATTGACCACGCCGGAACACGATCAACCTGACCACGAGGGTCTGTTTCCTGCGAGCAAACGAAGAACAAGCAAGAAACTGAGATTGCAATCTGGATATTGCGAATATAAGATGAAAGCTTTATTGATCAAGGTGGGGTTCTGTGACGCCTTTGTCTGGTCGTTGAACACAAACGAAGTACGCGAAGTTGCAGCTATGGCGAACTTTTAATCTAAACAAAACCCAAAGTCTAAACGATGCCCTAAGGGCTGTATATATGGAGGAAGAGGGGGGAATTTCGTGGCCCTTGGTGGAGGGGTCCGAAATCAACCCTATCTCTTGTTTCCCCACACATACGGACTCTAAAAATAGCCTATACTTATGTATTTCGAAATTACATGGGCCTGGCCCAATAATAAGGTGACGCAACACCTAAAATAGCCTCGGGACGAAATTTATGAAGTGGCATCTTGTATATTTCGTCCAAGGCTTCATGCACCCATTATGGTGGCTTCAAAGTCCTGAAATCATCACTTGTAACTCCGTTCTTGTTCCCCTTGCGCATGCCATCATCTCCATGCTTGTTCTTGCTCCAATGTTCATCCTTCTCCAAGCTAGGCCCTTCATTTGTTAGCAAAACAAATGTATCCAATTTAGGCAGCATCATATTCTCATGAACATTAGAATCATTACCAAGAAACGAAAGTACCTGGTAATTTAGTTGGCGTGCACGAGCTCTAGTAATTGGTCCAGTATGTATAGTAGCAGGGGCTGTGGGTGTAACAATTGTATTGATGTCCTCATCAGAGATGATGGCATGCGCAAGGGGAACAAGAACGGAGTTACAAGTGATGATTTCAGGACTTTGAAGCCACCATAATGGGTGCATGAAACCTTGGACGAAATATACAAGATGCCACTTCATAAATTTCGTCCCGAGGCTATTTTAGGTGCTGCGTCACCTTATTATTGGGCCAGGCCCATGTAATTTCGAAATACATAAGTATAGGCTATTTTTAGAGTCCGTATGTGTGGGGAAACAAGAGATAGGGTTGATTTCGGACCCCTCCACCAAGGGCCACGAAATTCCCCCCTCTTCCTCCATATATACAGCCCTTAGGGCATCGTTTAGACTTTGGGTTTTGTTTAGATTAAAAGTTCGCCATAGCTGCAACTTCGCGTACTTCGTTTGTGTTCAACGACCAGACAAAGGCGTCACAGAACCCCACCTTGATCAATAAAGCTTTCATCTTATATTCGCAATATCCAGATTGCAATCTTAGTTTCTTGCTTGTTCTTCGTTTGCTCGCAGGAAACAGACCCTCGTGGTCAGGTTGATCGTGCTCCGGCGTGGTCAATAACCTCACGGAGTTGGTTTAGCGATTGCTAAGGCGCGACGTCCTCGCACGTTCGTAGTCGGATCGTCAAAGTCGACTTCCACCAAAGCGATATCCATCATCTCATCGAAAGATGGGACACCTTTTCCTCTATCAAGTGGTATCAGATTTCCAGGTTGCTTGGTGAGATTTTACTGTTTTTCGTAGTTTAGATCGAGTCTGTTCTTCATACCTACAGTCCACGAAAAAGCCACAAAAAAAATTTAGGGTTAGTTCATCATATCCGAACCAATCTGAGCCTTTGCATAATATTTTTAGGGTTTTGCTTTGTTGAATTTGCGGTTGCATCGTCGGTCTAGTTGCTGGTCTTAGAGTCTAGTCTTTTAGAGTTTCGAGTTCTGGTCATAAGTTGTCACGCCGCCGCCGCACCGTCATCATCGCCCCTGCCATCTACCATCACCGCTCCGAATCCGTATCCATATACCACCACCAATCCGTGTCCATATACCATGATAGAGGCGGTGTGTCCCGATCTTTCGATGAGATGATAACTATCGATTTGGTGGAGACGACTTTGACGATCCGACTACAAACGTGCACGACGTTGCGCCTTAGCAATCGCTAAACCAACTCCGAGAGGTTATTGACCACGCCGGAGCACAATCAACCTGACCACGAAGGTCTATTCCTGCAAGCAATCGAAGAACAAGCAAGAATATGATAAAAGCAATCTGAATATTGCGAGTATATATGAAGTATTGATAAAGGTGGGGATCCGTAAGCGGTCTTGGTCTGGTCGTTGGACACAAACGAAATACACGAACTTGCAATGGCTAACTTTTAACTAAACAAATCCCAAGGAAAAAGCTACTAGATGGATCTACTTATATAGGAGCAAGGGGTGGCGGCCAAGGAGGTGGGAGGACGTCCCAAGGCAGCCTAAAACTAAATCTAGGTCGTACAAGGCCAATGGGCCCAAGTGGAGGTGATGTAACACCTTTGGACTTGTAGTTTGACTCGGATTCTGCTGCAGCATTAGATTGTTTCGTCCACAACTCAACGCTCCGGACGAATTTGAAGGTGATTCCAATTGGGTTGGAAAGTGCACGAAATCTAGTTTCCAACAGAAAAAGAATCACCCAATTCGGAGTCTGTATGAAAAACTTGTGTGCGTTTTGAGTCAGGTATGTCTGTGCAGTCCGAATCTGAATCCAGAACGTGAGAGACTTGGACTCTATCTTCTCTTGGGCCAAAAGTGACGTGAGAGAACTTTTTGGACAGCAAATAAACATCTCTTTCTTCCTTATCTTCATATGTGGATTGTACAAATGTCCCATACACCTGCAATTAGACAAAACACAAAAGTGTGTGAAGTATTTTTGTTCTGGATAACACAAATAGATTATTGAATAGTTTGCACTAGAAATCACCTGACAAATATGCATATATGCAATATTTTTGGTCATATCCAAGGTATTCATGTCCTCATCATCCTCCCCTTCTTGAAAAGAAAGCCGTCCTCGGCGTTGCTTAATCTGAAATGTGGCTAACAAAAGAGACAAGGTGTACATGTTGTATATGTATATGTCATCCATTTTTACTTCCCTTGATTTTTGCATATATGACACATGAATAGATGAGTAACTTGCATAGTTCATAAAATCTAAAGCCAAAAAATTAGCACAAGAAGTAGAAGGCATGAAAATATTACAACTCAGTTTGCACATATAAGTGAAGCTCTTATTCATTTCAAAAGATTGACAATGTTCATCATTAAACCATCCCAACATTGGTGAATAAACCTTACTTGCATCAAATGTACATGCTACAACATGCTTAAATAAGCAAACATGCAATAAGTCATTCAACACAGAATCATCACCAAGATTAGAGGTCATATCAAAATGATTAAACATTGGTTCTTTTGCATCAATAGTTAATTCAATGGGTGCACTCAAAATTGTTGGTATTTCAGTTGTTTGATCACATGGCAAAGTCAAATTATCAACGTAGTCCTCTAAAATAGGTGGTGTGATCAAAGTAGTGGGTAGCTCATCAGATGGTGCATTCAAATTGACAAGGCATTCATCATTCTCATGTAGAGATGGAAGATCAGTACCTTTGTCATTACCTCTTATGATCAACTCAGATGATGTAGCCACTCTCGGGGGCGATGTGTCACATGGTGGGTAGCTCTGATACCACTTGATAGAGGCGAGGGTCCCGATCTTTCGATGAGATGATAACTATCGATTTGGTGGAGACGACTTTAACGATTCGACTACAAACGTGCACGACGTTGCGCCTTAGCAATCGCTAAACCAATCTCCTGAGGTTACTGACGATGCTGGAAGCACGGTCAGCCTGACCACGAAGGTCTATTCCTGCAAGCAATCGAAGAACGAGCAAGAATATGATAAAGCAATCTGAATATTGCAAATATATATGAAGTATTGATAATGGTGGGGATCCGGAAGCGGTCTTGGTCTGGTCGTTGGACACAAACGAAGTACACGAAGTTGCAATGGCTAACTTTTAACTAAACAAATCCCAAGGAAAAAGCTACTAGATGGATCTACTTATATAGGAGCAAGGGGTGGCGGCCAAGGAGGTGGGAGGACGTCCCAAGGCAGCCTAAAACTAAATCTAGGTCGTACAAGGCCAATGGGCCCAAGTGGAGGTGATGTAACACCTTTGGACTTGTAGTTTGACTCGGATTCTACTGCAGCATCAGATTGTTTCGTCCACAACTCAACGCTCCGGACGAATTTGAAGGTGATTCCAATTGGGTTGGAAAGTGCACGAAATCTAGTTTCCAACAAAAAAAGAATCACCCAATTCGGAGTCCGTATGAAAAACTTGTGTCCGTTTTGAGTCAGGTGTGTCTGTGCAGTCCGAATCTGAATCCAGAACGTGAGAGACTTGGACTCTATCTTCTCTTGGGCCAAAAGTGACGTGAGAGAACTTTTTGGACAGCAAATAAACATCTCTTTCTTCCTTATCTTCATATGTGGATTGTACAAATGTTCCATACACCTGCAATTAGACAAAACACAAAAGTGTGTGAAGTATTTTTGTTCTGGATAACATAAATAGATTATTGAATAGTTTGCACTAGAAATCACCTGACAAATATGCATATATGCAATATTTTTGGTCATATCCAAGGTAGTCATGTCCTCATCATCCTCCCCTTCTTGAAAATAAAGCCGTCCTCGGCGTTGCTTAATCTGAAATGTGGCTAACAAAAGAGACAAGGTGTACATGTTGTATATGTATATGTCATCCATTTTTACTTCCCTTGATTTTTGCATATATGACACATGAATAGATGAGTAACTTTCATAGTTCATAAAATCTAAAGCCAAAAAATTAGCACAAGAAGTAGAAGGCATAAAAATATTGCAACTCAGTTTGCACATATAAGTGAAGCTCTTATTCATTTCAAAAGATTGACAATGTTCATCATTAAACCATCCCAACATTGGTGAATAAACCTTACTTGCATCAAATTTACATGCTACAACATGCTTAAATAAGCAAACATGCAATAAGTCATTCAACACAGAATCATCACCAAGATTAGAGGTCATATCAAAATGATTAAACATTGGTTCTTTTGCATCAATAGTTAATTCAATGGGTGCACTCAAAATTGTTGGTATTTCAGTTGTTTGATCACATGGCAAAGTCAAATTATCAATGTAGTCCTCTAAAATAGGTGGTGTGATCAAAGTAGTGGGTAGCTCATCAGATGGTGCATTCAAATTGACAAGGCATTCATCATTCTCATGTAGAGATGGAAGATCAGTACCTTTGTCATTACCTCTTATGATCAACTCAGATGATGTAGCCACTCTCGGGGGCGATGTGTCACATGGTGGAGGTGATGTAGTCCTGACAACAACGGATGTGGTTGTCATAGTATGCCTAGTAGTTGAAGGAACAATCATATAAACTCTTGGAATGTGCACCGTGCGCTTGTTCTCCTCGTGGCCTACACGTCATTTTATTTCCTGTTCAGCTTTGCAAGCAAGATGAAACAAATGGTCCATAGGATAACACTCTTCATGAATTAGTATCTCTTGAATATCACGGTTTAATCCTGCCCAAAATCTATCCATAAAATCATCTTCACTTTCTTCTAAAGAGGAATGCAACAAGGTAGTTTGTAAATCATCATAATATTTTGTTACAGTTTCACTACCTTGTTTTAAGTGTTGCAACTTCTTAATCATGTCACGAGTATAATAAGCAGGGACGAAAGTATGTCGCATGGCAAGTTTCAAATCATCCCAAGTAGTAGGTATATAATCAGGGTGTAACCGACAATATTCACTCCACCAAACCAAAGCATAACCAGTGAAAGAACCAACCGCAACCTTAACCTTTTTATGTTCATCGAAATTATGGGAAGCAAATATATTTTTTATGTCAAACTCCCATTCAATATATAAAGCAGGTTTAAAACGGCCATTAAATGGTGGTATAGATACATTAACCTGATCATGTGCATTTGGATGTTTGTGCACCTCTCGTGACGGTTGTGGTATTTGCAAAGGTGGTGGCACGTCTCCCGCGATCGACAAAGCCCATGAATTGACTCTGGATCCTGTCATGATTAGTAGAACAAGAAACAAAAAAAATCGGCACAAACTTTTTCAGAGGAAAGTTGGAGACAAAGTTGTTGATATATCCTGCTTGGCTGTTGTTTCACCTCATTATCTTCACTGCTGTTGTGATCTTCACTTATATCTTGCTGTCAAGAGCTACTTAGTATCCTTCATTGATGCTAGTTGTGCTACGCCGTGACCTCATTAGTGTTCTAGGCTCGCGTCTCTAGTCCGGTCTAGCCTAGGACCAGCACAGTACCGTCGTTGAGCGTTTATTCAACATTGCATCTTTGAATTGATTATTGCTAATCTTTTGCTACCATATATAGCCAACCCAGCTCCACATATTTCTACACCGTGTATACGTACGCTCCCGTGGCAATCGCTTTACTCAATATTCGGAGTTACTTGACACCGCTGGTTGCCGATCACCGCCTGCTGCATGGTAAGAACTTGTAAGACATTGATATTTGCTTTACTGTGAGCGTTTTACCACCACATCCTAGTAGTTATAGGAACATTATTTTTGGGTTTTGTTTCTTGTTCTACTAATCATGACAGGATCCAGAGTCAATTCATGGGCTTTGTCGATCGCGGGAGACGTGCCACCACCTTTGCAAATACCACAACCGTCACGAGAGGTGCACAAACATCCAAATGCACATGATCAGGTTAATTTATCTATACCACCATTTAATGGCCGTTTTAAACCTGCTTTATATATTGAATGGGAGTTCGACATAAAAAATATATTTGCTTCCCATAATTTCGATGAACATAAAAAGGTTAAGGTTGCGGTTGGTTCTTTCACTGGTTATGCTTTGGTTTGGTGGAGTGAATATTGTCGGTTACACCCTGATTATATACCTACTACTTGGGATGATTTGAAACTTGCCATGCGACATACTTTCGTCCCTGCTTATTATACTCGTGACATGATTAAGAAGTTGCAACACTTAAAACAAGGTAGTGAAACTGTAACAAAATATTATGATGATTTACAAACTACCTTGTTGCATTCCTCTTTAGAAGAAAGTGAAGATGATTTTATGGATAGATTTTGGGGAGGATTAAACCGTGATATTCAAGAGATACTAATTCATGAAGAGTGTTATCCTATGGACCATTTGTTTCATCTTGCTTGGAAAGCTGAACAGGAAATAAAACGACGTGTTGGCCACGAGGAGAATAAGCGCACGGTGCACATTCCAAGAGTTGATATGATTGTTCCTTCAACTACTAGGCATACTATGACAACCACATCCGTTGTTGTCAGGACTACATCACCTCCACCATGTGACACATCGCCCCCGAGAGTGGCTACATCATCTGAGTTGATCATAAGAGGTAATGACAAAGGTACTGATCTTCCATCTCTACATGAGAATGATGAATGCCTTGTCAATTTGAATGCACCATCTGATGAGCTACCCACTACTTTGATCACACCACCTATTTTAGAGGACTACGTTGATAATTTGACTTTGCCATGTGATCAAACAACTGAAATACCAACAATTTTGAGTGCACCCATTGAATTAACTATTGATGCAAAAGAACCAATGTTTAATCATTTTGATATGACCTCTAATCTTGGTGATGATTCTGTGTTGAATGACTTATTGCATGTTTGCTTATTTAAGCATGTTGTAGCATGTAAATTTAATGCAAGTAAGGTTTATTCACCAATGTTGGGATGGTTTAATGATGAACATTGTCAATCTTTTGAAATGAATAAGAGCTTCACTTATATGTGCAAACTGAGTTGCAATATTTTCATGCCTTCTACTTCTTGTGCTAATTTTTTGGCTTTAGATTTTATGAACTATGCAAGTTACTCATCTATTCATGTGTCATATATGCAAAAATCAAGGGAAGTAAAAATGGATGACATATACATATACAACATGTACACCTTGTCTCTTTTGTTAGCCACATTTCAGATTAAGGAACGCCGAGGACGGCTTTATTTTCAAGAAGGGGAGGATGATGAGGACATGACTACCTTGGATATGACCAAAAATATTGCATATATGCATATTTGTCAGGTGATTTCTAGTGCAAACTATTCAATAATCTATTTATGTTATCCAGAACAAAAATACTTCACACACTTTTGTGTTTTGTCTAATTGCTGGTGTATGGGACATTTGTACAATCCACATATGAAGATACGGAAGAAAGAGATGTTTAACACTCTTCATGAATTAGTATCTCTTGAATATCACGGTTTAATCCTCCCCAAAATCTATCCATAAAATCATCTTCACTTTCTTCTAAAGAGGAATGCAACAAGGTAGTTTGTAAATCATCATAATATTTTGTTACAGTTTCACTACCTTGTTTTAAGTGTTACAACTTCTTAATCATGTCACGAGTATAATAAGCAGGGACGAAAGTATGTCGCATGGCAAGTTTCAAATCATCCCAAGTAGTAGGTATATAATCAGGGTGTAACCGACAATATTCACTCCACCAAACCAAAGCATAACCAGTGAAAGAACCAACCGCAACCTTAACCTTTTTATGTTCATCGAAATTATGGGAAGCAAATATATTTTTTATGTCGAACTCCCATTCAATATATAAAGCAGGTTTAAAACGGCCATTAAATGGTGGTATAGATACATTAACCTGATCATGTGCATTTGGATGTTTGTGCACCTCTCGTGACGGTTGTGGTATTTGCAAAGGTGGTGGCACGTCTCCCGCGATCGACAAAGCCCATGAATTGACTCTGGATCCTGTCATGATTAGTAGAACAAGAAACAAAACCCAAAAATAATGTTCCTATAACTACTAGGATGTGGTGGTAAAACACTCACAGTAAAGCAAATATCAATGCCTTACAAGTTCTTACCATGCAGCAGGCGGTGATCGGCAACCAGCGGTGTCAAGTAACTCTGAATATTGAGTAAACCGATTGCCAGGGGAGCGTACGTATACACGGTGTAGAAATATGTGGAGCTGGGTTGGCTATATATGGTAGCAAAAGATTAGCAATAATCAATTCAAAGATGCAATGTTGAATAAAGGCTCAACGACGGTACTGTGCTGGTCCTAGGCTAGACCGGACTAGAGACGCGAGCCTAGAACACTAATGAGGTCACGGCGTAGCACAACTAGCATCAATGAAGGATACTAAGTAGCTCTTAACAGCAAGATATTAGTGAAGATCACAACGGCAGTGAAGATAATGATGAAAAACAACTGCCAAGCAGGATATACAACAACTCTCTCTCCAACTTTCCTCTTGAAAAGTTTGAGACAATTTTTTGATAAATTCTTTCAAAGAATGCTACTAACTGAAGCTTTCCAATGCAAAAAGAACCACTCAATTCCGAGTTGATATGAGGAGTCAAAGAATTCTAAAACTGGCCTGAAAAATTGGAACAAGCTGTGTTCGCGAACTTCGGAGGGCAAAAAGACCTATTTAGAAGCCGATTTTGAGGTGTCAAATATTGAACTTGCTTCTGCAACTATTTAGATGAGGCTCGTGGCAGTCTTCAATTTGAGTACTCACGGAGCCAAAACGGACTTCGTATGAGGAAGATACACCTGTTTTACTGAACAGTGCGCAAAACAGATTCCAATCCGAATTCAGGTACGAGATTGATTCTAGATAGATCCAATTTTTTTTCTTCTCTCTTTTTTTTTCTCACGCTTTTTTTTCTTTTTCTTCTCCCTCCTTTTCTTTTTTTTTCTTTCCTTTTTTCTCTCTCTTTTTTTATCTTCTTTTTCTCCCTCTTTCCAAGACAAACTAGATAAGATGCAGATTCGATCTGGCGAAGATGTGAGTGACCTCAACTATGATTATGACAATAAACAGTGCGTAGCACGTGGTGGAAATTGGTGGATGGGATGGTGGACAACGGATGGGATAATGATGCAGCGGCTGCGTGACTAATGTGAACAGAACTCGAAACTCTAAAGGAACTAGACACTAAGACCAGCAACTCGACACGACGATGCAACCGATAATTCAACTATGCAAGCAATGAAAAGAAAATTGCAAAGGCTCAGACTGGCTTGGACCAAGGATGAATAGATCTAACTCTTTTTTTGTGGCTTTTTCTTGGACAATAGGTAAGAAAATAAATCTAATCTAGGAAAACTGGAAATTCTCACCGAGCAACCTGAAAACTGATACCACTTGATAGAGGCGGGGTGTCCCGATCTTTCGATGAGATGATAACTATCGATTTGGTGGAGACGACTTTGACGATCCGACTACAAACGTGCACGACGTTGCGCCTTAGCAATCGCTAAACCAACTCCGAGAGGTTATTGACCACACCGGAGCACAATCAACCTGACCACGAAGGTCTATTCCTGCAAGCAATCGAAGAACAAGCAAGAATATGATAAAAGCAATCTGAATATTGCGAGTATATATGAAGTATTGATAAAGGTGGGGATCCGTAAGCGGTCTTGGTATGGTCGTTGGACACAAACGAAGTACACGAAGTTGCAATGGCTAACTTTTAACTAAACAAATCCCAAGGAAAAAGCTACTAGATGGATCTACTTATATAGGAGCAAGGGGTGGCGGCCAAGGAGGTGGGAGGACGTCCCAAGGCAGCCTAAAACTAAATCTAGGTCGTACAAGGCCAATGGGCCCAAGTGGAGGTGATGTAACACCTTTGGACTTGTAGTTTGACTCGGATTCTGCTGCAGCATCAGATTGTTTCGTCCACAACTCAACGCTCCGGACGAATTTGAAGGTGATTCCAATTGGGTTGGAAAGTGCACGAAATCTAGTTTCCAACAAAAAAAAATCACCCAATTCGGAGTCCGTATGAAAAACTTGTGTGCGTTTTGAGTCAGGTATGTCTGTGCAGTCCGAATCTGAATCCAGAACGTGAGAGACTTGGACTCTATCTTCTCTTGGGCCAAAAGTGACGTGAGAGAACTTTTTGGACAGCAAATAAACATCTCTTTCTTCCTTATCTTCATATGTGAATTGTACAAATGTCCCATACACCTGCAATTAGACAAAACACAAAAGTGTGTGAAGTATTTTTGTTCTGGATAACACAAATAGATTATTGAATAGTTTGCACTAGAAATCACCTGACAAATATGCATATATGTAATATTTTTGGTCATATCCAAGGTAGTCATGTCCTCATCATACCACCACCGATCCATATCCATATACTACCACCGCTACCACCACCGCTGCCATATACCACCACCATATATCCACCACCAATCCGAGTTCCTTGCTTATTAGGTTTGTTTTCGAGATCCATCTAGTTTCCGATTCGTGTTTCCTTGCCGAAGTAGGTGTCGGGAAACCACGCTCCGTTTAGGCCCAAAATTTTTCGAAAACGCATTTTTCGAAAAAATTTCTGGCTATCCTATTTTTAGGTGTTTCTGAGTGTTTTGAGACAGGTGCCATTATACGAAGTTTTTTTTGACCCGTTTCCAGTTTTTGTGTCCGGGCAGTCGGAAAAAAAAATTGGTCGAAAAAAAAAATTTCGTGCCCATCCTGTCAGTTTGACCTAGGAAGAGTTTTCAGAAACTCGCCATTATAGTGATTTTTCACAAAAAAAAGGAGCGCAAAAAAAAAGAGCGCAAAAAAAACAGCGAAAAGAAAATTTCAGAGTGTGCTTTTCCCTTATTTACGTGCCGCGCCGTGATTTTGTTGGTGTTCTAGGCTCGCGTCTCTAGCACAGTCTAGCCTAGGACCAGCACAGTACCGTCGTTGAGCGTTTATTCAACTTTGCATCTCTGAATTGCTTATTGCTGACCCTTTTTGCTACCATACTATAAGCCTTCCCAGCTCCACATACATCTACGTCGTGTGTTTGACTCTCCCTGGTAATCGCTCTATCCAAGCTTTGAGAGTTTTTGACTACAACGGTTGCCGATCACCGCCTGCTGCTGGGTAAGAACTGGTAAGAATTTGAGATTTGCTTGACGGATTTGTGATACACCACCACCATTTCTTAGTAGTCTGTAGGATCATATTCTTGTGTGTTTCTATTGCTGCTAACCATGCCAGGATCACAAGCCGACGAGATTGACTGGGAGAACTTATCGAACAAGGAGCTTCATGATAAGTTTCAGCAAATGATGACTGAACAGGTACAAGATGTGCTGAACAATTTTGAAGAGGCCATGGAGAAGATCACTGGCCTTGAGAAGACATTCGAAACAAAGCTCGATAACATATTTAACGAACTGCTTGCGCGTCTTCCACCACCGGCTGCACCTGTCGCACCTCTGCAACAACAACAACTACGCCCCCTTCCGAATCAGTATGGACGAGCACAGCATGTTCCTATTGAGCCAGGACAAAATTCTGGTGCCGCTGATACTGCTGTTGGTGCTTCTTTGGCTCCTGCTACTGCTGCTGCTGGTACCCAGGAGGATGATGAGTATGCGGGCGATTATGAGGATGAGGTTGATCAAAATCAGATCTACGAGCAGCCACCAGCACCACCACCAGCAGGTCGACCTCAGGTATATATTCGTAATGGTAGGCCTGCACCACCACCTCAGGTACGAGATGATGTCCATATTCCTAAACTGAAATTGAATATTCCACCATTTGAGGGTAGATATGTTCCTGATATATATCTTACTTGGGAGTTAGAAACTGAACAACGATTTACATGTTTACAATATCCTGAGGAGAGACGAGTTGCTGCTGCTGTTTGTGCTTTCACTAGTTTTGCATGTGTATGGTGGTCTGAACATTGTAGATTATATCCTATTCCAACTACTTGGGCTGCTTTGAAAACTGCTATGCGTACGCGTTGGGTTCCACCTTATTATCAACGTGAATTGCTTCAAAAATTGCAGCGTTTAAGACAAGGAAAAAATTCTGTAGAAGAATATTATCAGGAATTACAAACTGGCATGATTAGATGTGGTATTGTTGAGGAGAATGAAGCTATGCTTGCACGTTTTCTGGGTGGATTAAATAGAGAGATTCAGACCATTCTCGACTATAAGGAGTATACTAATATCACTCGTTTATTCCATCTTGCTTGTAAAGCTGAACGTGAAGTGCAGGATCGACAAGCATTGGGGCGAACTAACTTTTCTGCAGGCCGACCTTCATCATGGACACCACGTGCATCTTCTACTTCAACTGCACCAGCACCTCCATCAGGTGCCACCTCCAGCCGTGATACAAGAAAACAGGCACAACCACCATTATCTGCCAAGAGCGCACCTGCGGGGCCTACACAGCGTTCTTCTTCTTCCATAGCATCAACAGGGCACACAAGTGATATTATTTGTCGTCGTTGTAAGGGAGGAGGTCATTATGCGAGAGAATGCAAATCTCCGCGTGTGATGATTGCTACCGCGGATGGTGGATATGAGTCCGCTAGTGACTATGATGAGGAGACATTAGCTCTTATTACACGTGAAGAACATGGTGGAGATGATTCTGATCATGAGACGCAATATATGGCTCCTGAAGACGCTGACAGGTATGAATGTTTAGTTGCTCAACGTGTTTTGAGTGTGCAGGTCACACAAGCTGAGCAAAATCAGAGGCACAATTTGTTCCATACCAAGGGAGTTGTGAAGGAACGTTCTGTGCGCGTCATCATAGACGGAGGGAGCTGCAACAACTTGGCTAGCATGGAGATGGTCGAGAAGCTTTCTCTCACCACAAGACCACATCCACATCCTTACTACATCCAATGGTTCAACAACAGCGGCAAGGTTAAGGTAACACGTACTGTTCGTGTGCATTTTAGTATATCTACATATGCTGATTATGTTGATTGTGATGTGGTACCTATGCAAGCATGTTCCTTATTACTTGGTAGACCATGGCAATTTGATAAAAATTCTGTACACCATGGTAGAAACAATCACTATACTCTTGTTCATAAGGATAAAAATATTACTTTGCTTCCTATGACTCCTGATTCCATTTTGAAAGATGATATTAATAGAGCTAATAAAGCAAAACAGGAGACGAATAAGAGTGAAAATCAGATTGTGGCAAAAGAATTTGAGCAACAAATGAAGTCTAATAGTAAACCATCTAGTGTTGCTTCTGAAATTAAATTGAAAAGTGCATGTTTATTTGCCACCAAATCTGATATTGATGAACTAGATTTCAGCAAATCTGTTTGCTATGCCTTTTGTTTGGGGTACCGCACAGGAAGAAGCCTTCACGGTATTGAAAGATAAGTTGACACATGCTCCTTTACTCCAACTTCCTGATTTTAATAAGACTTTTGAGCTTGAATGTGATGCTAGTGGAATTGGATTAGGAGGTGTGTTATTACAAGATGGCAAACCTGTTGCATACTTTTCTGAAAAATTGAGTGGGCCTAGTCTGAATTATTCTACTTATGATAAAGAATTATATGCTCTTGTTCGGACTTTAGAAACATGGCAACATTATTTATGGCCCAAAGAATTTGTTATACATTCTGATCATGAATCTTTGAAACATATTAAAAGTCAAGCTAAACTGAATCGTAGACATGCTAAATGGGTTGAATTCATTGAGACTTTCCCTTATGTCATTAAACACAAGAAGGGAAAAGAAAATGTTATTGCTGATGCATTGTCTCGTCGCTATACTATGCTTTCACAACTTGACTTCAAAATATTTGGTTTGGAGACCATCAAAGATCAATATGTGCATGATGCTGATTTTAAAGATGTAATGAAGAATTGTAAAGAAGGAAGAATGTGGAACAAGTTTGTTGTTAACGATGGATTTGTGTTTCGTGCTAACAAGCTATGCATTCCAGCTAGCTCCGTTCGTCTTTTGTTGTTGCAGGAGGCGCATGGAGGAGGATTAATGGGACACTTTGGCGTGAAGAAGACGGAGGACGTACTTGCTACACATTTCTTTTGGCCAAAGATGAGACGGGATGTTGAGCGTTTTATTGCTCGCTGCACTACATGTCAAAAAGCTAAGTCACGACTCAATCCTCATGGTTTATATATGCCTTTGCCTGTACCTAGTGTTTCTTGGGAGGATATATCTATGGACTTTGTTTTAGGTTTACCTCGAACAAAGAAGGGGAGGGATAGCATATTTGTTGTCGTGGATAGATTCTCGAAAATGGCACACTTTATACCATGTCATAAAAGCGATGATGCTGTTAATGTTGCTGATTTGTTCTTTCGTGAAATTATTCGCTTGCATGGTGTGCCAAATACTATTGTTTTAGATCGTGATACTAAATTTCTTAGCCATTTTTGGAGATGTTTATGGGCTAAGTTGGGGACTAAACTGCTTTTTAGTACTACTTGTCACCCCCAAACTGATGGACAAATTGAAGTAGTCAATATAACGTTGTCTACTATGCTTAGGGCTGTTTTGAAGAATAATAAGAAAATGTGGGAGGAATGCTTGCCTCATATTGAATTTGCTTATAATCGTTCATTGCATTCTACTACTAAGATGTGCCCTTTTGAAGTTGTGTATGGTTTCCTACCTCGTGCACCTATTGATTTGTTGCCTCTTCCATCTTCGAAGAAGGTTAATTTTGATGCTAAACAACATGCTGAATTGATTTTAAAAATGCATGAGTTAACTAAGGAAAACATTGAGCGCATGAATGCTAAATATAAACTTGCTGGAGATAAGGGTAGAAAACATGTTGTGTTTGCACCTGGAGATCTTGTTTGGTTACATTTGCGTAAGGATAGATTTCCTGATTTGCGCAAATCAAAGTTACTGCCACGTGCTGATGGTCCCTTTAAGGTGTTAGAGAAAATAAATGATAAGGCATATAAACTTGAGCTGCCTGCAGATTTTGGGGTTAGTCCCACTTTTAACATTGCAGATTTGAAGCCTTATTTGGGTGAGGAAGATGAACTTCCGTCGAGGACGACTTCATTTCAAGAAGGGGAGGATGATGAGGACATCAATACAATTGTTACACCCACAGCCCCTGCTGCTATACATACTGGACCAATTACTAGAGCTCGTGCACGCCAACTAAATTACCAGGTACTTTCGTTTCTTGGTAATGATTCTAATGTTCATGAGAATATGATGCTGCCTAAATTGGATACATTTGTTTTGCTTACAAATGAAGGGCCTAGCTTGGAGAAGGATGAACATTGGAGCAAGAACAAGCATGGAGATGATGGCATGCGCAAGGGGAACAAGAACGGAGTTACAAGTGATGATTTCAGGACTTTGAAGCCACCATAATGCGTGCATGAAGCTTTGGACGAAATATACAAGATGCCACTTCATAAATTTCGTCCCGAGGCTATTTTAGGTGCTGCGTCACCTTATTTTTGGGCCAGGCCCATGTAATTTCGAAATACATAAGTATAGGCTATTTTTAGAGTCCGTATGTGTGGGGAAACAAGAGATAGGGTTGATTTCGGACCCCTCCACCAAGGGCCACGAAATTCCCCCCCTCTTCCTCCATATATACAGCCCTTAGGGCATCGTTTAGACTTTGGGTTTTGTTTAGATTAAAAGTTCGCCATAGCTGCAACTTCGCGTACTTCGTTTGTGTTCAACGACCAGACAAAGGCGTCACAGAACCCCACCTTGATCAATAAAGCTTTCATCTTATATTCGCAATATCCAGATTGCAATCTTAGTTTCTTGCTTGTTCTTCGTTTGCTCGCAGGAAACAGACCTTCGTGGTCAGGTTGATCGTGCTCCGGCGTGGTCAATAACCTCTCGGAGTTGGTTTAGCGATTGCTAAGGCGCGACGTCCTCGCACGTTCGTAGTCGGATCGACAAAGTTGACTTCCACCAAAGCGAAATCCACCATCTCATCGAAAGACGGGACACCTTTGCCTCTATCACTACATATGCTGATTATGTTGATTGTGATGTGGTACCTATGCAAGCATGTTCCTTATTACTTGGTAGACCATGGCAATTTGATAAAAATTCTGTACACCATGGTAGAAACAATCACTATACTCTTGTTCATAAGGATAAAAATATTACTTTGCTTCCTATGACTCCTGATTCCATTTTGAAAGATGATATTAATAGAGCTAATAAAGCACAACAGGAGAAGAATAAGAGTGAAAATCAGATTGTGGCAAAAGAATTTGAGCAACAAATGAAGCCTAATAATAAACCATCTAGTGTTGCTTCTGAAATTAAATTGAAAAGTGCATGTTTATTTGCCACCAAATCTGATATTGATGAGCTAGATTTCAGCAAATCTGTTTGCTATGCTTTTGTGTGCAAAGAGGCATTATTTTCATTCGAGGACGTGCCTTCCTCTTTGCCTTCTGCTGTCACTAACATTTTGCAGGAGTTCGCTGACGTTTTTCCACAAGACGTGCCACCAGGATTACCGCCTATTCGAGGCATTGACCATCAGATTGACTTAATTCCCGGTGCTTCACTGCCAAACCGTGCACCATACCATACCAATCCAGAGGAGACGAAGGAGATTATGCGTCAAGTAAAAGAGCTTCTCGACAAAGGTTATATACGCGAATCCCTTAGTCCTTGTGCTGTTCCTATTATTCTAGTGCCGAAAAAGGATGGTACATCACGTATGTGTGTTGATTGTAGAGGCATTAATAATATTACTATTCGTTATCGTCATCCTATTCCTAGGCTAGATGATATGCTTGATGAATTGAGTGGCTCTACAATATTCTCCAAAGTTGATTTGCGTAGTGGCTACCATCAAATTCGTATGAAATTGGGAGATGAATGGAAAACAGCATTTAAAACTAAGTTTGGATTATATGAGTGGTTAGTCATGCCTTTTGGGTTAACTAATGCACCTAGTACTTTCATGAGATTAATGAACGAAGTTTTACGTGCTTTCATTGGACGATTTGTGGTAGTTTACTTTGATGACATATTGATTTATAGCAGATCTTTGGAAGAACATTTGGAACATTTACGTGCTGTTTTTATTGCTCTACGTGATGCACGTTTGTTTGGTAACCTTGGGAAGTGCACCTCTTGCACCGATCGAGTATCTTTTCTTGGCTATGTTGTTACTCCACAGGGAATTGAAGTTGATAAAGCCAAGATTGAAGCTATTGAGAGTTGGCCGCAGCCCAAAACGGTCACACAAGTGAGGAGTTTTCTTGGCCTTGCTGGATTCTATAGGCGTTTTATGAGAGATTTCAGCACCATTGCTGCACCTCTCAATGAGCTTACAAAGAAAGATGTGCCTTTTCTTTGGGGTACCGCACAGGAAGAAGCCTTCACGGTATTGAAAGATAAGTTGACACATGCTCCTTTACTCCAACTTCCTGATTTTAATAAGACTTTTGAGCTTGAATGTGATGCTAGTGGAATTGGATTAGGAGGTGTGTTATTACAAGATGGCAATCCTGTTGCATACTTTTCTGAAAAATTGAGTGGGCCTAGTCTGAATTATTCTACTTATGATAAAGAATTGTATGCTCTTGTTCGGACTTTAGAAACATGGCAACATTATTTATGGCCCAAAGAATTTGTTATACATTCTGATCATGAATCTTTGAAACATATTAAAAGTCAAGCTAAACTGAATCGTAGACATGCTAAATGGGTTGAATTCATTGAGACTTTCCCTTATGTCATTAAACACAAGAAGGGAAAAGAAAATGTTGTTGCTGATGCATTGTCTCGTCGCTATACTATGCTTTCACAACTTGACTTCAAAATATTTGGTTTGGAGACCATCAAAGATCAATATGTGCATGATGCTGATTTTAAAGATGTAATGCAGAATTGTAAAGAAGGAAGAATGTGGAACAAGTTTGTTGTTAACGATGGATTTGTGTTTCGTGCTAACAAGCTATGCATTCCAGCTAGCTCCGTTCGTCTTTTGTTGTTGCAGGAGGCGCATGGAGGAGGATTAATGGGACACTTTGGCGTGAAGAAGACGGAGGACGTACTTGCTACATATTTCTTTTGGCCAAAGATGAGACGGGATGTTGAGCGTTTTATTGCTCGCTGCACTACATGTCAAAAAGCTAAGTCACGACTCAATCCTCATGGTTTATATATGCCTTTGCCTGTACCTAGTGTTTCTTGGGAGGATATATCTATGGACTTTGTTTTAGGTTTACCTCGAACAAAGAAGGGGAGGGATAGCATATTTGTTGTCGTGGATAGATTCTCGAAAATGGCACACTTTATACCATGTCATAAAAGCGATGATGCTGTTAATGTTGCTGATTTGTTCTTTCGTGAAATTATTCGCTTGCATGGTGTGCCAAATACTATTGTTTTAGATCGTGATACTAAATTTCTTAGCCATTTTTGGAGATGTTTATGGGCTAAGTTGGGGACTAAACTGCTTTTTAGTACTACTTGTCACCCCCAAACTGATGGACAAATTGAAGTAGTCAATATAACGTTGTCTACTATGCTTAGGGCTGTTTTGAAGAATAATAAGAAAATGTGGGAGGAATGCTTGCCTCATATTGAATTTGCTTATAATCGTTCATTGCATTCTACTACTAAGATGTGCCCTTTTGAAGTTGTGTATGGTTTCCTACCTCGTGCACCTATTGATTTGTTGCCTCTTCCATCTTCGAAGAAGGTTAATTTTGATGCTAAACAACATGCTGAATTGATTTTAAAAATGCATGAGTTAACTAAGGAAAACATTGAGCGCATGAATGCTAAATATAAACTTGCTGGAGATAAGGGTAGAAAACATGTTGTGTTTGCACCTGGAGATCTTGTTTGGTTACATTTGCGTAAGGATAGATTTCCTGATTTGCGCAAATCAAAGTTACTGCCACGTGCTGATGGTCCCTTTAAGGTGTTAGAGAAAATAAATGATAAGGCATATAAACTTGAGCTGCCTGCAGATTTTGGGGTTAGTCCCACTTTTAACATTGCAGATTTGAAGCCTTATTTGGGTGAGGAAGATGAACTTCCGTCGAGGACGACTTCATTTCAAGAAGGGGAGGATGATGAGGACATCAATACAATTGTTACACCCACAGCCCCTGCTGCTATACATACTGGACCAATTACTAGAGCTCGTGCACGCCAACTAAATTACCAGGTACTTTCGTTTCTTGGTAATGATTCTAATGTTCATGAGAATATGATGCTGCCTAAATTGGATACATTTGTTTTGCTTACAAATGAAGGGCCTAGCTTGGAGAAGGATGAACATTGGAGCAAGAACAAGCATGGAGATGATGGCATGCGCAAGGGGAACAAGAACGGAGTTACAAGTGATGATTTCAGGACTTTGAAGCCACCATAATGTGTGCATGAAGCCTTGGACGAAATATACAAGATGCCACTTCATAAATTTCGTCCCGAGGCTATTTTAGGTGTTGCGTCACCTTATTATTGGGCCAGGCCCATGTAATTTCGAAATACATAAGTATAGGCTATTTTTAGAGTCCGTATGTGTGGGGAAACAAGAGATAGGGTTGATTTCGGACCCCTCCACCAAGGGCCACGAAATCCACCCCCTCTTCCTCCATATATACAGCCCTTAGGGCATCGTTTAGACCTTGGGTTTTGTTTAGATTAAAAGTTCGCCATAGCTGAAACTTCGCGTACTTCGTTTGTGTTCAACGACCAGACAAAGGCGTCACAGAACCCCACCTTGATCAATAAAGCTTTCATCTTATATTCGCAATATCCAGATTGCAATCTCAGTTTCTTGCTTGTTCCTCGTTTGCTCGCAGGAAACAGACCCTCGTGGTCAGGTTGATCGTGCTCCGGCGTGGTCAATAACCTCTCGGAGTTGGTTTAGCGATTGCTAAGGCGCGACGTCCTCGCACGTTCGTAGTCGGATCGTCAAAGTCGACTTCCACCAAAGCAAAATCCACCATCTCATCGAAAGACGGGACACCTTTGCCTCTATCATTTCCTACCTCGTGCACCTATTGATTTGTTGCCTCTTCCATCTTCGGAGAAGGTTAATTTTGATGCTAAACAACGTGCTGAATTGATTTTAAAAATGCATGAGTTAACTAAGGAAAACATTGAGCGCATGAATGCTAAATATAAACTTGCTGGAGATAAGGGTAGAAAACATGTTGTGTTTGCACCTGGAGATCTTGTTTGGTTACATTTGCGTAAGGATAGATTTCCTGATTTGCGCAAATCAAAGTTAATGCCACGTGCTGATGGTCCCTTTAAGGTGTTAGAGAAAATAAATGATAATGCATATAAACTTGAGCTGCCTGCAGATTTTGGGGTTAGTCCCACTTTTAACATTGCAGATTTGAAGCCTTATTTGGGTGAGGAAGATGAACTTCCGTCGAGGACGACTTCATTTCAAGAAGGGGAGGATGATGAGGACATCAATACAATTGTTACACCCACAGCCCCTGCTGCTATACATACTGGACCAATTACTAGAGCTCGTGCACGCCAACTAAATTACCAGGTACTTTCGTTTCCTGGTAATGATTCTAATGTTCATGAGAATATGATGCTGCCTAAATTGGATACATTTGTTTTGCTTACAAATGAAGGGCCTAGCTTGGAGAAGGATGAACATTGGAGCAAGAACATGCATCGAGATGATGGCATGCGCAAGGGGAACAAGAACGGAGTTACAAGTGATGATTTCAGGACTTTGAAGCCACCATAATGGGTGCATGAAGCCTTGGACGAAATATACAAGATGCCACTTCATAAATTTCGTCCCGAGGCTATTTTAGGTGCTGCGTCACCTTATTATTGGGCCAGGCCCATGTAATTTCGAAATACATAAGTATAGGCTATTTTTAGAGTCCGTATGTGTGGGGAAACAAGAGATAGGGTTGATTTCGGACCCCTCCACCAAGGGCCACGAAATTCCCCCCTCTTCCTCCATATATACAGCCCTTAGGGCATCGTTTAGACTTTGGGTTTTGTTTAGATTAAAAGTTCGCCATAGCTGCAACTTCGCGTACTTCGTTTGTGTTCAACGACCAGACAAAGGCGTCACAGAACCCCACCTTGATCAATAAAGCTTTCATCTTATATTCGCAATATCCAGACTGCAATCTTAGTTTCTTGCTTGTTCTTCGTTTGCTCGCAGGAAACAGACCCTCGTGGTCAGGTTGATGAGGACATGACTACCTTGGATATGACCAAAAATATTGCATATATGCATATTTGTCAGGTGATTTCTAGTGCAAACTATTCAATAATCTATTTATGTTATCCAGAAAAAAATACTTCACACACTTTTGTGTTTTGTCTAATTGCAGGTGTATGGGACATTTGTACAATCCACATATGAAGATAAGGAAGAAAGAGATGTTTATTTGCTGTCCAAAAAGTTCTCTCACGTCACTTTTGGCCCAAGAGAAGATAGAGTCCAAGTCTCTCACGTTCTGGATTCAGATTCGGACTGCACAGACATACCTGACTCAAAACGCACACAAGTTTTTCATACGGACTCCGAATTGGGTGATTCTTTTTTTGTTGGAAACTAGATTTCGTGCACTTTCCAACCCAATTGGAATCACCTTCAAATTCGTCCGGAGTGTTGAGTTGTGGACGAAACAATCTGATGCTGCAGCAGAATCCGAGTCAAACTACAAGTCCAAAGGTGTTACATCACCTCCACGTGGGCCCATTGGCCTTGTACGGCCTAGATTTAGTTTTAGGCTGCCTTGGGACGTCCTCCCACCTCCTTGGCCGCCACCCCTTGCTCCTATATAAGTAGATCCATCTAGTAGCTTTTCCTTGGGATTTGTTTAGTTAAAAGTTAGCCAACGCAACTTCGTGTACTTCGTTTGTGTCCAACGACCAGACCAAGACCGCTTACGGATCCCCACCATTATCAATACCTCATATATATTTGCAATATTCAGATTGCTTTATCATATTCTTGCTCGTTCTTCGATTGCTTGCAGGAATAGACCTTCGTGGTCAGGCTGACCGTGCTTCCGGCATCGTCAGTAACCTCAGGAGATTGGTTTAGCGATTGCTAAGGCGCAACGTCGTGCACGTTTGTAGTCGGATCGTCAAAGTCGTCTCCACCAAATCGATAGTTATCATCTCATCGAAAGATCGGGACACCCTCGCCTCTATCAAGTGGTATCAGTTTTCAGGTTGCTCGGTGAGAATTTCCAGTTTTTCCTAGATTAGATTTATTTTCTTCCCTATTGTCCAAGAAAAAGCCACAAAACAAAAGTTAGATCTATACATCCTTTGTCCTAGCCAGACTGAGCCTTTGCAATTTTCTTTTCATTGTTTGCATTATTGAATTATCGGTTGCATCGCCGTGTCGAGTTGCTGGTCTTAGTGTCTAGTTCCTTCAGAGTTTCGAGTTCTGTTCACATTAGTCACGCAGCCGCTGCATCATTATCCCATCCGCTGTCCACCATCCCATCCACCAATTTCCACCACGTGCTACGCACTGTTTATTGTCATAATCATAGTTGAGGTCACTCACATCTTCGCCTGATCGAATCTGCATCTTATCTAGTTTGTCTTGGAAAGAGGGAGAAAAAGAATATAAAGAAAAAAAAAAGAGAAAAAAGGAAAGAAAAAAAAAGAAAAGAGGGAGAAGAAAAAGAAAAAAAAGCGTGAGAAAAAAAAAGAGAGAAGAAAAAAAATTGGATCTATCTAGAATCAATCTCGTACCTGAATTCGGATTGGAATCTGTTTTGCGCACTGTTGAGTAAAACAGGTGTATCTTCCTCATACGAAGTCCGTTTTGGCTCCATGAGTACTCAAATTGAAGATAGCGACGAGCCGCATCTAAATAGTTGAAGAAGCTAGTTCAATATTTGACACCTCAAAATCGGTTTTTAAATAGATCTTTTTGCCCTCCGAAGTTCGTGAACACAGCTTGTTCCAATTTTTCAGGCCAGTTTTAGAATTCTTTGACTCCTCATATCAACTCGGAATTGAGTGATTCTTTTTGCATTGGAAAGCTTGAGTTAGTAGCATTCTTTGAAATAATTTATCAGAAAATTGTCTCAAACTTTTCAAGAGGAAAGTTGGAGAGAGAGTTGTTGTATATCCTGCTTGGCAGTTGTTTTTCATCATTATCTTCACTGCCGTTGTGATCTTCACTTATATCTTGCTGTCAAGAGCTACTTAGTATCCTTCATTGATGCTAGTTGTGCTACGCCGTGACCTTATTAGTGTTCTAGGCTCACGTCTCTAGTCCGGTCTAGCCTAGGACCAGCACAGTACCGTCGTTGAGCGTTTATTCAACAATGCATCTTTGAATTGATTATTGCTAATCTTTGAATTGATGAGGACATGACTACCTTGGATATGACCAAAAATATTGCATATATGCATATTTGTCAGGTGATTTCTAGTGCAAACTATTCAATAATCTATTTATGTTATCCAGAACAAAAATACTTCACACACTTTTGTGTTTTGTCTAATTGCAGGTGTATGGGACATTTGTACAATCCACATATGAAGATAAGGAAGAAAGAGATGTTTATTTGCTGTCCAAAAAGTTCTCTCACGTCACTTTTGGCCCAAGAGAAGATAGAGTCCAAGTCTCTCACGTTCTGGATTCAGATTCGGACTACACAGACATACCTGACTCAAAACGCACACAAGTTTTTCATACGGACTCCGAATTGGGTGATTCTTTTTTTGTTGGAAACTAGATTTCGTGCACTTTCCAACCCAATTGGAATCACCTTCAAATTCGTCCGGAGTGTTGAGTTGTGGACGAAACAATCTGATGCTGCAGCAGAATCCGAGTCAAACTACAAGTCCAAAGGTGTTACATCACCTCCACTTGGGCCCATTGGCCTTGTACGACCTAGATTTAGTTTTAGGCTACCTTGGGACGTCCTCCCACCTCCTTGGCCGCCACCCCTTGCTCCTATATAAGTAGATCCATCTAGTAGCTTTTCCTTGGGATTTGTTTAGTTAAAAGTTAGCCAACGCAACTTCGTGTACTTCATTTGTGTCCAACGACCAGACCAAGACCGCTTACGGATCCCCACCATTATCAATACCTCATATATATTTGCAATATTCAGATTGCTTTATCATATTCTTGCTCGTTCTTCGATTGCTTGCAGGAATAGACCTTCGTGGTCAGGCTGACCGTGCTTCCGGCATCGTCAGTAACCTCAGGAGATTGGTTTAGCGATTGCTAAGGCGCAACGTCGTGCATGTTTGTAGTCGGATCGTCAAAGTCGTCTCCACCAAATCGATAGTTATCATCTCATCGAAAGATCGGGACACCCTCGCCTCTATCACAGGTTGATCGTGCTCCGGCGTGGTCAATAACCTCTCGGAGTTGGTTTAGCGATTGCTAAGGCGCGGCGTCCTCGCACGTTCGTAGTCAGATCGTCAAAGTCGACTTCCACCAAAGCGATATCCATCATCTCATCAAAAGACGGGACACCTTTGCCTCTATCAAGGAAGTCATAAGAGAAAGTTTCTGCTGGTCATGGTGGATAAATTCACTAAGTGGATAGAGGTCAAACCAGTTAAAACGGCCGAAGCGGGGCCAGTAATAGATTTCATATCCAGCGTGGTACACTGTTACGGTGTCCCGCACAGTATAATCACCGATAATGTCTCCAATTTTACAATTGATGGGGTGAAAACCTGGTGCGCTAATCTAGGCATTAAGCTCAATTACGCCTCTGTCTATCACCCGCAGACAAACGGTCAAGTAGAACGGGCCAATGGCCTTATTATGAGCGGCATCAAACCCAGACTAGTGCGGTCTTTGAAGGAATCGGACAAGCACTGGGTGGAACAACTCGACTCTGTACTCTGGGGGCTGCGGAACACGCCCAACCGCACTACCGGATATACACCCTTCTTCATGGTGTACGGTGCGGAAGCAGTGTTACCCTGCGATATTATTCATGATTCACGTCGAGTGCGTATGTACGAAGAGAGAGAAGCTGAGCTTGATCGACATGATAGCTTAGATGCCTTGGAGGAGGAGCACGGCATCGCAAAAGCCCGTTCCGCATTTTATCAACAGTAGACTCGCAGGTATCAAAGCAGAGAAGTGCGGGCCAAGGCATATAATGTCGGTGAACTTGTTCTATGCTTGCCGAAGAAGAAAAAGGACAAGCTCAAGCCCAAGTGGGAGGGTCCCTTCATCATTGACGAAGTTCTCACCGGAGGAGCGTACCGCCTACGTGATGCGTTGGATAATCACCTGGAGCTGAACCCCTGGAATGCGGCCAGACTACGATGATTTTATGCCTAACGCCGAACTCTGTGTTCGTTTCCTCCCTCCTGTTATTACCGTCATTTGTTTTTCCTCTCTTTCGTTTTTACCTTTTTCGTTTTCTCTTTAGCCCTACGGCTTTAGTACGGCTAGATTATCCCTACCTGATGCGTACATCTCTAAATATGTATGTTCATTATACCTAGGGGCTTCTCGTACAGAAGCTTGTAACTATTCTTCGAGCATCAAGCTCAACACATATCCGTTTTTTCCCATGTGTACCTTTTCTTCGCCATTGCATGCATCAATATGACTTAAGTTTTGGCCAAGCTAGGTTGCCTGGCTCCTGTGCTTATGCCCTACGTCCCCGTTAGTTCGGCTAGGGCATAAAGGGAGCACCTCTGCGATTGTTACTGCCGGGTCATCCGAATGTGTACCTCAGACTGGGTGAAGCCGAATGCTAGCGTTCTTAAGGGAATATTCGGTCAGCGAATTAGAGGTGTTTCCACATTCACTCCATTGTGAACCCCAGATGTTACTTACTCTATGATTTTTTCAATCACAGTTTGTACATGCACATTAAATGCATGCACACACAGGGAAAGGAACCCTTAATGGAACTACTCTCTCTGGAAGATGTTTCTTACATAATGTAATATAACATAACTAGCCGGATACACATTGTCTGTTTGAGCAATTATGACCCCTATGCTTGGTTTCCACGCATACCCCGGTATATTCTACCTGTAACACCCCGTATGTAACTTGCCATATTTGTATTTCAACTCTTGCCATTTTCGGCACTAAGTTATGATATTCCCTCGTGGGTGGGTTTTTTCTTCGTTTTTCTTTTGTCCTTGTCATGCATCTCATATCATGTCATCATGTGCATCGCATTTGCATACGTGTTCGTCTCATGCATCCGAGAATTTTCCCCGTTGTCCGTTTTGCATCCCAGCACTCCTATGTCCTCCAGTGTCCCCTTTTGCCTCTTTTCGTGTGCGAGTGTTAAACGTTCTCGGATTAGACCGAGACTTGCCAAGCGGCCTTGGTACACTACCGATAGACCGCCTGTCAAGTTTCGTGCCATTTGGAGTCCGTTTGATACTCCAATGATTAATCGAGGAACCGTAAAGGCCTCATGTGTGTTGCAGCCCAACACCCCTCCAAAGTGGCCCAAACCCCATCCAAACCCCCTCCATCCTCTCGGTCGTTTAATCACGATCGCGTGGCCGAAAACCGCACCTCATTTGGATTCTCCTAGCTCCCTCTACCTATAAATATGCCCTCTTCCCCAAAATTTTCGCCCCAAACCCTAGATCCAACCTCCCCGCCGCGGCCGGACACGTCCGAGATGGCCGGACGTGTCCGCACCGCCGCCTGG
>NW_025227186.1:30883-48287 GCF_018294505.1 Triticum aestivum | reverse complement strand
GACAACCGCCGCTACCTCGCCTCCACCGCCCGCCGCCCGCACTCCGGCGCCGCCCTGCCGTGCCACGCCCGCAGCCGGCCGGAGCCCGCTCCTCCTCGGTGTCCTCGTCGCTGCGAGCACTCCGGCGACCTCGCCGGCCCCTTCTTCAGCTCCGGCCACCTCCTCCCGCAGCTCCGGCGAGCCAATCCGGCAAACTTCGTAATCCGTGCCCGAAACCCTAGATCTAGATCTGGGAGATCATTTTCCCCTAAGTCCCTATATTTTCTAGGCATCTTCATCACGTCGTATCTCTGCATCCGTAGCTCCATTTTGCGCGTGTGATATACCAAATTGTTCGTCTGGATGTGCTCTTCATATCATTCCATTACATCTTGCTTGTTTGTGATAGAGGCAAAGGTGTCCCGTCTTTCGATGCGATGATGGATATCGCTTTGGTGGAGGTCGACTTTGACGATCCGACTACGAACGTGCGAGGACGTCGCGCCTTAGCAATCGCTAAACCAACTCCAAGAGGTTATTGACCAAGTCGGAGCACGATCAACCTGACCACGAGGGTCTGTTTCCTGCGAGCAAACGAAGAACAAGCAAGAAACTGAGATTGCAATCTGGATATTGCGAATATAAGATGAAAGCTTTATTGATCAAGGTGGGGTTCTGTGACGCCTTTGTCTGGTCGTTGAACACAAACGAAGTACGCGAAGTTGCAGCTATGGCGAACTTTTAATCTAAACAAAACCCAAAGTCTAAACGATGCCCTAAGGGCTGTATATATGGAGGAAGAGGGGGGAATTTCGTGGCCCTTGGTGGAGGGGTCCGAAATCAACCCTATCTCTTGTTTCCCCACACATACGGACTCTAAAAATAGCCTATACTTATGTATTTCGAAATTACATGGGCCTGGCCCAATAATAAGGTGACGCAGCACCTAAAATAGCCTCGGGACGAAATTTATGAAGTGGCATCTTGTATATTTCGTTCAAGGCTTCATGCACCCATTATGGTGGCTTCAAAGTCCTGAAATCATCACTTGTAACTCCATTCTTGTTCTTGCTCCAATGTTCATCCTTCTCCAAGCTAGGCCCTTCATTTGTAAGCAAAACAAATGTATCCAATTTAGGCAGCGTCATATTCTCATGAACATTAGAATCATTACCAAGAAACGAAAGTACCTGATAATTTAGTTGGCGTGCACGAGCTCTAGTAATTGGTCCAGTATGTATAGCAGCAGGGGCTGTGGGTGTAACAATTGTATTGATGTCCTCATCAGGAATGCTTGCCTCATATTGAATTTGCTTATAATCGTTCATTGCATTCTACTACTAAGATGTGCCCTTTTGAAGTTGTGTATGGTTTCCTACCTCGTGCACCTATTGATTTGTTGCCTCTTCCATCTTCAGAGAAGGTTAATTTTGATGCTAAACAACGTGCTGAATTGATTTTAAAAATGCATGAGTTAACTAAGGAAAACATTGAGCGCATGAATGCTAAATATAAACTTGCTGGAGATAAGGGTAGAAAACATGTTGTGTTTGCACCTGGAGATCTTGTTTGGTTACATTTGCGTAAGGATAGATTTCCTGATTTGCGCAAATCAAAGTTAATGCCACGTGCTGATGGTCCCTTTAAGGTGTTAGAGAAAATAAATGATAATGCATATAAACTTGAGCTGCCTGCAGATTTTGGGGTTAGTCCCACTTTTAACATTGCAGATTTGAAGCCTTATTTGGATGAGGAAGATGAACTTCCGTCGAGGACGACTTCATTTCAAGAAGGGGAGGATGATGAGGACATCAATACAATTGTTACACCCACAGCCCCTGCTGCTATACATACTGGACCAAATAAGAGCTCGTGCACGCCAACTAAATTACCAGGTACTTTCGTTTCTTGGTAATGATTCTAATGTTCATGAGAATATGATGCTGCCTAAATTGGATACATTTGTTTTGCTTACAAATGAAGGGCCTAGCTTGGAGAAGGATGAACATTGGAGCAAGAACAAGCATGGAGATGATGGCATGCGCAAGGGAAACAAGAACGGAGTTACAAGTGATGATTTCAGGACTTTGAAGCCACCATAATGGGTGCATGAAGCCTTGGACGAAATATACAAGATGCCACTTCATAAATTTCGTCCCGAGGCTATTTTAGGTGCTGCGTCACCTTATTATTGGGCCAGGCCCATGTAATTTCGAAATACATAAGTATAGGCTATTTTTAGAGTCCGTATGTGTGGGGAAACAAGAGATAGGGTTGATTTCGGACCCCTCCACCAAGGGCCACGAAATTCCCCCCTCTTCCTCCATATATACAGACCTTAGGGCATCGTTTAGACTTTGGGTTTTGTTTAGATTAAAAGTTCGCCATAGCTGCAACTTCGCGTACTTCGTTTGTGTTCAACGACCAGACAAAGGCGTCACAGAACCCCACCTTGATCAATAAAGCTTTCATCTTATATTCGCAATATCCAGATTGCAATCTTAGTTTCTTGCTTGTTCTTCGTTTGCTCGCAGGAAACAGACCCTCGTGGTCAGGTTGATCGTGCTCCGGCGTGGTCAATAACCTCTCGGAGTTGGTTTAGCGATTGCTAAGGCGCGACGTCCTCACACGTTCGTAGTCGGATCGTCAAAGTCGACTTCCACCAAAACGAAATCCACCATCTCATCGAAAGACGGGACACCTTTGCCTCTATCACATGGCAAGTTTCAAATCATCCCAAGTAGTAGGTATATAATCAGGGTGTAACCGACAATATTCACTCCACCAAACCAAAGCATAACCAGTGAAAGAACCAACCGCAACCTTAACCTTTTTATGTTCATCGAAATTATGGGAAGCAAATATATTTTTTATGTCGAACTCCCATTCAATATATAAAGCAGGTTTAAAACGGCCATTAAATGGTGGTATAGATACATTAACCTGATCATGTGCATTTGGATGTTTGTGCACCTCTCGTGACGGTTGTGGTATTTGCAAAGGTGGTGGCACGTCTCCCGCGATCGACAAAGCCCATGAATTGACTCTGGATCCTGTCATGATTAGTAGAACAAGAAACACAACCCAAAAATAATGTTCCTATAACTACTAGGATGTGGTGGTAAAACGCTCACAGTAAAGCAAATATCAATGTCTTACAAGTTCTTACCATGCAGCAGGCGGTGATCGGCAACCAGCGGTGTCAAGTAACTCCGAATATTGAGTAAAGCGATTGCCAGGGGAGCGTACGTATACACGGTGTAGAAATATGTGGAGCTGGGTTGGCTATATATGGTAGCAAAAGATTAGCAATAATCAATTCAAAGATGCAATGTTGAATAAACGCTCAACGACGGTACTGTGCTGGTCCTAGGCTAGACCAAACTAGAGACGCGAGCCTAGAACACTAATGAGGTCACGTCGTAGCACAACTAGCATCAATAAAGGATATGAAGTAGCTCTGGACAGCAAGATATAAGTGAAGATCACAATAGCAGTAGACCTATTTAGAAGCTGATGTTGAGGTGCCAAATACTGAACTAGCTTCTGCAACTATTTAGATGCGGCTCATCGCTAGCTTTCATTTGAGTACTCGCGGAGCCAAAACAGACTTCATATGAAGAAGTTATGCCTGTTTTACTGAACAGTGCACAAAACAGATTCCAATCCGAATTCAACTACGAGATTGAGTCTAGATAGATCCAAATTTTGTTTTTTTTTCTCCTCTCTTTTTTTTCTCACACTTTTTTTTCTTTTCCTTTCTTTTTTTTTCTCTGACTTTTTTTTTACTTTTTTTCTCTTGTTTTTTTCTCTATCTTTTTTTCTCTCTCCCTCGTTCCAAAACAAACTAGATAAGATGTAGATTGGATCAAGCGAAGATGGGAACGATCTCAACTATGATTATGACAATGAACGGTGGGTAGCACGTGGAGGAAATTGATGGATGGGTGGTGGACAGCGGAAGGGATAATGATGCAGCGGCGACGTGACTAATGTGAACAGAACTCGAAACTCTAAACGACCTAGACACTAAGACCAGCAACTCGACACGATGATGCAACCGATAATTCAACTATGCATACAATGAAAAGAAAATTGCAAAGGCTCAGACTGGCTTGGACAAAGGATGAATAGACCTATCTTTTTTTTGTGGCTTTTTCTTGGACAATAGGTAAGAAAATAAATCTAATCTAGGGAAAACTGGAAATTCTCACCGAGCAACCTGAAAACTGATACCACTTGATAGAGGCGGGGTGTCCCGATCTTTCGATGAGATGGTAACTATCGATTTGGTGGAGACGACTTTGACGATCCGACTAGAAACGTGCACGACGTTGCGCCTTAGCAATCGCTAAACCAATCTCCAGAGGTTATTGACCACGCCGGTGCACGATCAACCTGACCACGAAGGTCTATTCCTGCAAGCAATTGAAGAACGAGCAAGAATATGATAAAAGCAATCTGAATATCGCGAATATGTATGAAGTATTGATAATGGTGGGGATCCGAAAGCGGTCTTGGTCTGGTCGTTGGACACAAACGAAGTACACGAAGTTGCGTTGGCTAACTTTTAACTAAACAAATCCCAAGGAAAAGCTACTAGATGGATCTACTTATATAGGAGCAAGGGGTGGCGGCCAAGGAGGTGGGAGGACGTCCCAAGGCAGCCTAAAACTAAATCTAGGTCGTACAAGGCCAATGGGCCCAAGTGGAGGTGATGTAACACCTTTGGACTTGTAGTTTGACTCGGATTCTGCTGCAGCATCAAATTGTTTCGTCCACAACTCAACGCTCCGGACGAATTTGAAGGTGATTCCAATTGGGTTGGAAAGTACACGAAATCTAGTTTCCAACAAAAAAAGAATCACCCAATTCGGAGTCCGTATGAAAAACTTGTGTCCGTTTTGAGTCAGGTGTGTCTGTGCAGTCCGAATCTGAATCCAGAACGTGAGAGACTTGGACTCTATCTTCTCTTGGGCCAAAAGTCACGTGAGAGAACTTTTTGGACAGCAAATAAACATCTCTTTCTTCCTTATCTTCATATGTGGATTGTACAAATGTCCCATACACCTGCAATTAGACAAAACACAAAAGTGTGTGAAGATTTTTGTTCTGGATAACATAAATAGATTATTGAATAGTTTGCACTAGAAATCACCTGACAAATATGCATATATGCAATATTTTTGGTCATATCCAAGGTAGTCATGTCCTCATCAATTCATTAAGACTTTTCCTTATGTCATTAAACACAAGAAGGGAAAAGAAAATGTTATTGCTGATGCATTGTCTCGCCGCTATACTATGCTTTCACAACTTGACTTCAAAATATTTGGTTTGGAGACCATCAAAGATCAATATGTGCATGATGCTGATTTTAAAGATGTAATGCAGAACTGTAAAGAAGGAAGAATGTGGAACAAGTTCGTCGTTAACGATGGATTTGTGTTTCGTGCTAACAAGCTATGCATTCCAGCTAGCTCCGTTCGTCTTTTGTTGTTGCAGGAGGCGCATGGAGGAGGATCAATGGGACACTTTGGCGTGAAGAAGACGGAGGACGTACTTGCTACACATTTCTTTTGGCCAAAGATGAGACGGGATGTTGAGCGTTTTATTGCTCGATGCACTACATGTCAAAAAGCTAAGTCACGACTCAATCCTCATGGTTTATATATGCCTTTGCCTGTACCTAGTGTTCCTTGGGAGGATATATCTATGGACTTTGTTTTAGGTTTACCTCGAACAAAGAAGGGGAGGGATAGCATATTTGTTGTCGTGGATAGATTCTCGAAAATGGCACACTTTATACCATGTCATAAAAGCGATGATGCTGTTAATGTTGCTGATTTGTTCTTTCGTGAAATTATTCGCTTGCATGGTGTGCCAAATACTATTGTTTCAGATCGTGATACTAAATCTCTTAGCCACTTTTGGAGATGTTTATGGGCTAAGTTGGGGACTAAACTGCTTTTTAGTACTACTTGTCACCCCCAAACTGATGGACAAACTGAAGTAGTCAATAGAACGTTGTCTACTATGCTTAGGGCTGTTTTGAAGAATAATAAGAAAATGTGGGAGGAATGCTTGCCTCATATTGAATTTGCTTATAATCGTTCATTGCATTCTACTACTAAGATGTGCCCTTTTGAAGTTGTGTATGGTTTCCTACCTCGTGCACCTATTGATTTGTTGCCTCTTCCATCTTCGGAGAAGGTTAATTTTGATGCTAAACAACGTGCTGAATTGATTTTAAAAATGCATGAGTTAACTAAGGAAAACATTGAGCGCATGAATGCTAAATATAAACTTGCTGGAGATAAGGGTAGAAAACATGTTGTGTTTGCACCTGGAGATCTTGTTTGGTTACATTTGCGTAAGGATAAATTTCCTGATTTGTGCAAATCAAAGTTAATGCCACGTGCGGATGGTCCCTTTAAGGTGTTAGAGAAAATAAATGATAATGCATATAAACTTGAGCTGCCTGCAAATTTTGGGGTTAGTCCCACTTTTAACATTGCAGATTTGAAGCCTTATTTGGGTGAGGAAGATGAACTTCCGTTGAGGACGACTTCATTTCAAGAAGGGGAGGATGATGAGGACATCAATACAATTGTTACACCCACAGCCCCTGCTGCTATACATACTGGACCAATTACTAGAGCTCGTGCACGCCAACTAAATTACCAGGTACTTTCGTTTCTTGGTAATGATTCTAATGTTCATGAGAATATGATGCTGCCTAAATTGGATACATTTGTTTTGCTTACAAATGAAGGGCCTAGCTTGGAGAAGGATGAACATTGGAGCAAGAACAAGCATGGAGATGATGGCATGCGCAAGGGGAACAAGAACGGAGTTACAAGTGATGATTTCAGGACTTTGAAGCCACCATAATGGGTGCATGAAGCCTTGGACGAAATATACAAGATGCCACTTCATAATTTTCGTCCCGAGGCTATTTTAGGTGCTGCGTCACCTTATTATTGGGCCAGGCCCATGTAATTTCGAAATACATAAGTATAGGCTATTTTTAGAGTCCGTATGTGTGGGGAAACAAGAGATAGGGTTGATTTCGGACCCCTCCACCAAGGGCCACGAAATTCCCCCCTCTTCCTCCATATATACAGCCCTTAGGGCATCGTTTAGACTTTGGGTTTTGTTTAGATTAAAAGTTCGCCATAGCTGCAACTTCGCGTACTTCGTTTGTGTTCAACGACCAGACAAAGGCGTCACAGAACCCCACCTTGATCAATAAAGCTTTCATCTTATATTCGCAATATCCAGATTGCAATCTTAGTTTCTTGCTTGTTCTTCGTTTGCTCGCAGGAAACAGACCCTCGTGGTCAGGTTGATCGTGCTCCGGCGTGGTCAATAACCTCTCGGAGTTGGTTTAGCGATTGCTAAGGCGCGACGTCCTCGCACGTTCGTAGTCGGATCGTCAAAGTCGACTTCCACCAAAGCGAAATCCACCATCTCATCGAAAGACGGGACACCTTTGCCTCTATCACTTGTGTGACCGTTTTGGGCTGCGGCCAACTCTCAATAGCTTCAATCTTGGCTTTATCAACTTCAATTCCCTGTGGAGTAACAACATAGCCAAGAAAAGATACTCGGTCGGTGCAAAAGGTGCACTTCCCAAGGTTACCAAACAAACGTGCATCACGTAGAGCAATAAAAACAGCACGTAAATGTTCCAAATGTTCTTCCAAAGATCTGCTATAAATCAATATGTCATCAAAGTAAACTACCACAAATCGTCCAATGAAAGCACGTAAAACTTCGTTCATTAATCTCATGAAAGTACTAGGTGCATTAGTTAACCCAAAAGGCATGACTAACCACTCATATAATCCAAACTTAGTTTTGAATGCTGTTTTCCATTCATCTCCCAATTTCATACGAATTTGATGGTATCCACTACGTAAATCAACTTTGGAGAATATTGTAGAGCCACTCAATTCATCAAGCATATCATCTAGCCTAGGAATACGATGACGATAACGAATAGTAATATTATTAATGCCTCTACAATCAACACACATACGTGATGTACCATCCTTTTTCGGCACTAGAATAATAGGAACAGCACAAGGACTAAGGGATTCGCGTATATAACCTTTGTCGAGAAGCTCTTGTACTTGACGCATAATCTCCTTCGTCTCCTCTGGATTGGTACGGTATGGTGCACGGTTTGGCAGTGAAGCACCGGGAATTAAGTCAATCTGATGCTCAATCCCTCGAATAGGCGATAATCCCGGTGGCACGTCTTGTGGAAAGACGTCAGCGAACTTGTGCAAAATGTTAGTGACAGCAGGAGGCAAAGAGGAAGGCACGTCCTCGAATGAAAATAATGCCTCTGTGCACACAAAAGCATAGCAAACAGATTTGCTAAAATCTAGCTCATCAATATCAGATTTGGTGGCAAATAAACATGCACTTTTCAATTTAATTTCAGAAGCAACACTAGATGGTTTATTATTAGGCTTCATTTGTTGCTCAAATTCTTTTGCCACAATCTGATTTTCACTCTTATTCGTCTCCTGTTTTGCTTTATTAGCTCTATTAATATCATCTTTCAAAATGGAATCAGGAGTCATAGGAAGCAAAGTAATATTTTTATCCTTATGAACAAGAGTATAGTGATTGTTTCTACCATGGTGTACAGAATTTTTATCAAATTGCCATGGTCTACCAAGTAATAAGGAACATGCTTGCATAGGTACCACATCACAATCAACATAATCAGCATATGTAGATATACTAAAATGCACACGAACAGTACGTGTTACCTTAACCTTGCCGCTGTTGTTGAACCATTGGATGTAGTAAGGATGTGGATGTGGTCTTGTGGTGAGAGAAAGCTTCTCGACCATCTCCATGCTAGCCAAGTTGTTGCAGCTCCCTCCGTCTATGATGACGCGCACAGAACGTTCCTTCACAACTCCCTTGGTATGGAACAAATTGTGCCTCTGATTTTGCTCAGCTTGTGTGATCTGCACACTCAAAACACGTTGAGCAACTAAACATTCATACCTGTCAGCGTCTTCAGGAACCATGTATTGCGTCTCATTATCAGAATCATCTCCACCATGTTCTTCACGTGTAATAAGAGCCAAAGTCTCCTCATCATAGTCACTAGCGGACTCATATCCACCATCCGCGGTAGCAATCATCACACGCGGAGATTTGCATTCTCTCGCATAATGACCTCCTCCCTTACAACGACGACAAATAATATCACTTGTGTGCCCTGTTGATGCTATGGAAGAAGAAGAACGCTGTGTAGGCCCCGCAGGTGCGCTCTTGGCAGATAATGGTGGTTGTGCCTGTTTTCTTGTATCACGGCTGGAGGTGGCACCTGATGGAGGTGCTGGTGCAGTTGAAGTAGAAGATGCACGTGGTGTCCATGATGAAGGTCGGCCTGCAGAAAAGTTAGTTCGCCCCAATGCTTGTCGATCCTGCACTTCACGTTCAGCTTTACAAGCAAGATGGAATAAACGAGTGATATTAGTACACTCCTTATAGTCTAGAATGGTCTGAATCTCTCTATTTAATCCACCCAGAAAACGTGCAAGCATAGCTTCATTCTCCTCAACAATACCACATCTAATCATGCCAGTTTGTAATTCCTGATAATATTCTTCTACAGAATTTTTTTCCTTGTCTTAAACGCTGCAATTTTTGAAGCAATTCACGTTGATAATATGGTGGAACCCAACGCGTACGCATAGCAGTTTTCAAAGCAGCCCAAGTAGTTGGAATAGGATATAATCTACAATGTTCAGACCACCATACACATGCAAAACTAGTGAAAGCACAAACAGCAGCAGCAACTCGTCTCTCCTCAGGATATTGTAAACATGTAAATCGTTGTTCAGTTTCTAACTCCCAAGTAAGATATATATCAGGAACATATCTACCCTCAAATGGTGGAATATTCAATTTCAGTTTAGGAATATGGACATCATCTCGTACCTGAGGTGGTGGTGCAGGCCTACCATTACGAATATATACCTGAGGTCGACCTGCTGGTGGTGGTGCAGGTGGCTGCTCGTAGATCTGATTTTGATCAACCTCATCCTCATAATCACCCGCATACTCATCATCCTCCTGGGTACCAGCAACAGCAGTAGCAGGAGCCACAGAAGTATCAACAGCAGCACCAACAGTTTGGCCAAACGCAAGAGGAACACGGCTCGCTCGGCGAAGGTCTATTTCGCGACGTGGAGGTAGTCGTTGTTGTTGTTGTTGGAGAGGTGCGTTAGTGCAGCGGGTGGTGGTGGTGGAAGACGCGCGAGCAATTCATTAAATCTGTTATCGAGCTTTGTTTCGAACGTCTTCTCAAGGCCAGTGATCTTCTCCATGGCCTCTTCAAAATTGTTCAGCACATCTTGCACCTGTTCAGTCATCATTTGCTGAAACTTATCATGAAGCTCCTTGTTCGATAAATTCTCCCAGTCAATCTCGTCGGCTTGTGATCCTGGCATGGTTAGCAGCAATAGAAACACACAAGAATATGATCCTACAGACTACGAACAAGTGGTGGTGGTGGGTGTCACAAATCCGTCAAGCAAAACTCAAATTCTTACCAGTTCTTACCCAGCAACAGGCGGTGATCGGCAACCGTTGTAGTCAAAACTCTCAAAGCTTGGATAGAGCGATTACCAGGGAGAGTCAAACGCACGACGTAGATGTATGTGGAGCTGGGAAGGCTTATACTGTGGTATCAAAAAGGGTCAGCAATAATCAATTCAGAGATGCAAAGTTGAATAAACGCTCAACGACGGTACTGTGCTGGTCCTAGGCTAGACTGTGCTAGAGACGCGAGCCTAGAACACCAACAAAATCACGGCGCGGCACGTAAACAAGGGAAAAGCACACTCTGAATTTTTTTTCCGCTCTTTTTTTTTTTGCGAAAAATCACTATAATGCCGAGTGTCTCAAAACTCTTCCTAGCTCAAACTGACAGGATGGGCACGAAATTTTTCGACCAATTTTTTTTTTTTCGACTGCCCGGACCCAAAAACTGGAAACGGGTCAAAAAAAACTGCCTATAATGGCACCTGTCTCAAAACACTCAGAAACACCTAAAAATAGGATAGCCAGAATTTTTTTCGAAAAATGCGTTTTCGAAAAATTTTGGGCCTAAACGGAGCGTGGCTACCCGACTCTTTTTTTTTTCCGAAACCTACTCCGGCAAGGAAACACGAATCGGAATCTAGATGGATCCCGAAAACAAACCTAATAAGCAAGGAACTCGGATTGGTGGTGGATATATGGTGGTGGTATATGGCAGCGGTGGTGGTAGCGGTGGTAGTATATGGATATGGATCGGTGGTGGTATATGGGCACGGATTGGTGGTGTTATATGGATACGGATTCGGAGCGGTGGTGGTAGGTGGCAGGGGCGATGATGATGGTGCGGCGGCGGCGTGACAACTTATGACCAGAACTCGAAACTCTAAAAGACTAGACTCTAAGACCAGCAACTAGACCGACGATGCAACCGCAAATTCAACAAAGCAAAACCCTAAAAAGATTATGCAAAGGCTCAGATTGCTTTATCATATTCTTGCTCGTTCTTCGATTGCTTGCAGGAATAGACCTTCGTGGTCAGGTTGATCGTGCTCCAGCGTGGTGTCCCGTCTTTCGATGAGATGATGGATATCGCTTTGGTGGAGGTCGACTTTGACGATCCGACTACGAACGTGCGAGGACGTCGCGCCTTAGCAATCGCTAAACCAACTCCGAGAGGTTATTGACCAAGCCGGAGCACGATCAACCTGACCACGAGGGTCTGTTTCCTGCGAGCAAACGAAGAACAAGCAAGAAACTGAGATTGCAATCTGGATATTGCGAATATAAGATGAAAGCTTTATTGATCAAGGTGGGGTTCTGTGACGCCTTTGTCTGGTCGTTGAACACAAACGAAGTACGCGAAGTTGCAGCTATGGTGAACTTTTAATCTAAACAAAACCCAAAGTCTAAACGATGCCCTAAGGGCTGTATATATGGAGGAAGAGGGGGGAATTTCGTGGCCCTTGGTGGAGGGGTCCGAAATCAACCCTATCTCTTGTTTCCCCACACATACGGACTCTAAAAATAGCCTATACTTATGTATTTCGAAATTACATGGGCCTGGCCCAATAATAAGGTGACGCAGCACCTAAAATAGCCTCGGGACGAAATTTATGAAGTGTCATCTTGTATATTTCGTCCAAGGCTTCATGCACCCATTATGGTGGCTTCAAAGTCCTGAAATCATCACTTGTAACTCCGTTCTTGTTTCCCTTGCGCATGCCATCATCTCCATGCTTGTTCTTGCTCCAATGTTCATCCTTCTCCAAGCTAGGCCCTTCATTTGTAAGCAAAACAAATGTATCCAATTTAGGCAGCATCATATTCTCATGAACATTAGAATCATTACCAAGAAAGGAAAGTACCTGGTAATTTAGTTGGCGTGCACGAGCTCTAGTAATTGGTCCAGTATGTATAGCAGCAGGGGTTGTGGGTGTAACAATTGTATTGATGTCCTCATCAGATAGCATATTTGTTGTCGTGGATAGATTCTCGAAAATGGCACACTTTATACCATGTCATAAAAGCAATGATGCTGTTAATGTTGCTGATTTGTTCTTTCGTGAAATTATTCGCTTGCATGGTGTGCCAAATACTATTGTTTCAGATCGTGATACTAAATTTCTTAGCCACTTTTGGAGATGTTTATGGGCTAAGTTGGGGACTAAACTGCTTTTTAGTACTACTTGTCACCCCCAAACTGATGGACAAACTGAAGTAGTCAATAGAACGTTGTCTACTATGCTTAGGGCTGTTTTGAAGAATAATAAGAAAATGTGGGAGGAATGCTTGCCTCATATTGAATTTGCTTATAATCGTTCATTGCATTCTACTACTAAGATGTGCCCTTTTGAAGTTGTGTATGGTTTCCTACCTCGTGCACCTATTGATTTGTTGCCTCTTCCATCTTCGGAGAAGGTTAATTTTGATGCTAAACAACGTGCTGAATTGATTTTAAAAATGCATGAGTTAACTAAGGAAAACATTGAGCGCATGAATGCTAAATATAAACTTGCTGGAGATAAGGGTAGAAAACATGTTGTGTTTGCACCTGGAGATCTTGTTTGGTTACATTTGCGTAAGGATAAATTTCCTGATTTGTGCAAATCAAAGTTAATGCCACGTGCGGATGGTCCCTTTAAGGTGTTAGAGAAAATAAATGATAATGCATATAAACTTGAGCTGCCTGCAAATTTTGGGGTTAGTCCCACTTTTAACATTGCAGATTTGAAGCCTTATTTGGGTGAGGAAGATGAACTTCCGTTGAGGACGACTTCATTTCAAGAAGGGGAGGATGATGAGGACATCAATACAATTGTTACACCCACAGCCCCTGCTGCTATACATACTGGACCAATTACTAGAGCTCGTGCACGCCAACTAAATTACCAGGTACTTTCGTTTCTTGGTAATGATTCTAATGTTCATGAGAATATGATGCTGCCTAAATTGGATACATTTGTTTTGCTTACAAATGAAGGGCCTAGCTTGGAGAAGGATGAACATTGGAGCAAGAACAAGCATGGAGATGATGGCATGCGCAAGGGGAACAAGAACGGAGTTACAAGTGATGATTTCAGGACTTTGAAGCCACCATAATGGGTGCATGAAGCCTTGGACGAAATATACAAGATGCCACTTCATAAATTTCGTCCCGAGGCTATTTTAGGTGCTGCGTCACCTTATTATTGGGCCAGGCCCATGTAATTTCGAAATATATAAGTATAGGCTATTTTTAGAGTCCGTATGTGTGGGGAAACAAGAGATAGGGTTGATTTCGGACTCCTCCACCAAGGGCCACGAAATTCCCCCCTCTTCCTCCATATATACAGCCCTTAGGGCATCGTTTAGACTTTGGGTTTTGTTTAGATTAAAAGTTCGCCATAGCTGCAACTTCGCGTACTTCGTTTGTGTTCAACGACCAGACAAAGGCGTCACAGAACCCCACCTTGATCAATAAAGCTTTCATCTTATATTCGCAATATCCAGATTGCAATCTTAGTTTCTTGCTTGTTCTTCGTTTGCTCGCAGGAAACAGACCCTCGTGGTCAGGTTGATCGTGCTCCGGCGTGGTCAATAACCTCTCGGAGTTGGTTTAGCGATTGCTAAGGCGCGACGTCCTCGCACGTTCGTAGTCGGATCGTCAAAGTCGACTTCCACCAAAGCGAAATCCACCATCTCATCGAAAGACGGGACACCTTTGCCTCTATCAGACACAGGTACTGATCTTCCATCTCTACATGAGAATGATGAATGCCTTATCAATTTGAATGCACCATCTGATGAGCTACCCACTACTTTGATCACACCACCTATTTTAGAGGACTACGTTGATAATTTGACTTTGCCATGTGATCAAACAACTGAAATACCAACAATTTTGAGTGCACCCATTGAATTAACTATTGATGCAAAAGAACCAATGTTTAATCATTTTGATATGACCTCTAATCTTGGTGATAGAGGCAAAGGTGTCCCGTCTTTCGATGAGATGATGGATATCGCTTTGGTGGAAGTCGACTTTGACGATCCGACTACGAACGTGCGAGGACGTCGCGCCTTAGCAATCGCTAAACCAACTCCGAGAGGTTATTGACCACGCCGAAGCACGATCAACCTGACCACGAGGGTCTGTTTCCTGCGAGCAAACGAAGAACAAGCAAGAAACTAAGATTGCAATCTGGATATTGCGAATATAAGATGAAAGCTTTACTGATCAAGGTGGGGTTCTGTGACGCCTTTGTCTGGTCGTTGAACACAAACAAAGTACACGAAGTTGCAGCTATGGCGAACTTTTAATCTAAACAAAACCCAAAGTCTAAACGATGCCCTAAGGGCTGTATATATGGAGGAAGAGGGGGGAATTTCGTGGCCCTTGGTGGAGGGGTCCGAAATCAACCCTATCTCTTGTTTCCCCACACATACGGACTCTAAAAATAGCCTATACTTATGTATTTCGAAATTACATGGGCCTGGCCCAATAATAAGGTGACGCAGCACCTAAAATAGCCTCGGGACGAAATTTATGAAGTGGCATCTTGTATATTTCGTCCAAGGCTTCATGCACCCATTATGGTGGCTTCAAAGTCCTGAAATCATCACTTGTAACTCCGTTCTTGTTCCCCTTGCGCATGCCATCATCTCCATGCTTGTTCTTGCTCCAATGTTCATCCTTCTCCAAGCTAGGCCCTTCATTTGTAAGCAAAACAAATGTATCCAATTTAGGCAGCATCATATTCTCATGAACATTAGAATCATTACCAAGAAACGAAAGTACCTGGTAATTTAGTTGGCGTGCACGAGCTCTAGTAATTGGTCCAGTATGTATAGCAGCAGGGGCTGTGGGTGTAACAATTGTATTGATGTCCTCATCAGTTTGAGTTCATCTTGATGCCTAAAATGCTGTTGCAAGAGTGCTATATAATGTTAGTTTCTGTTTCTTAACTGATTATGGACATTTCTCATTTTTGCCATGTTTAATGTGTGCCTCCTATGAACTTGAGCCCTACATGTGTTTTGGGCTATGCCATGTCATCTTTACAGGGGTGTATGCCATGTATTTTTGTGATCATTGTGGTGACTAGCACAAGCATGCAAAGTAGCACTCGTGATGTTGCTGATTTCAGGGACTTAGAATTCTTCCAAGTCATTTCCCTGATGTTATTTTTATGCCAGGTATTCATGTGGTTACAGAGTGATCCATGCCTCTTTTGAGCATGTTCAGTAAGGATGTTTTTGAGATATTGTTATGTTCTATCCATCCATGTTTTTGTTTGCAATTATGGAGTACCCTAGCATGACTCAATCTTGCTCTACTTTTGCTATAAAATGTTCCTGGCAGATTGGTTACGTGTTAATCAATTTTGCCGAGGTTGTTGTAGTTGATCCATGTTTGCTATGAGTTGGTTCTTGCCATGGTTAGCTACTTGAACATGTCTTCTTGCTGGGTGTATGCTTAGTTTGTCATGCAATGCCTTTTGGTTAGTGCATCGAGCTCGCAAACATGCCTACGTAACTCTGTTTTTGCCATGTCCAGATTTATGCTAAGTCTGAATATGTTAACGAAACTTGCTATGTTTACATGGGTGTCATCATATCTTCTCATCCCTTTTGGCTTATGGTCAGTAAGGGACTTTTGTTATATGCTTTGAGTAGTTTCATGCCATGCCTTGCTTTGCCATGATATGTTCCTGTAGCATGTTGTTATCTTGCTCTAAACATTGCTTCCTGATGTTAAATCCTGACATGTTATTTTCACTAAGTCTGTGAACCTGATATCTTTTGCACTTTTGCCATGCTTGTTTGAACCTGCTATTGTGTGATTTAGCCGTAGCTCAGTGTTCATATTTTGTCAAGCATCTTGAGTGGATCACTACCATGTGCTTTGTTGCTACGTTAGAGTGCAGTAGCTTAGTTTCTTGATGCATTTTAGATGGCATCATGCTGTTAATCGCAGAATAGTGACATTATTGTTTTGCTTCCCATTTGCAAACCGTGCATCCGAATGCGATTATCTTTATATCGATTTCGACCGAAATCAACTCATCTTTCCAGCGGCACTCTTGGTTTTCCAAGTTGAGGCCTGGTTCAATCTTTTCCTTCCGGAGCATGCATATGCATTGCATATCACATCCCGCATATCATGCTATGTTTTGCACCATGTTTCTTGCGCATTGCGCCGTGGTTGATCGTGGTTCCCTTTGCTTGTGTTCTTGTTTTGGGTAGAGCCGAGAGACGAGTACGTGATCGAGGAACCCGTTGAGTCCGCTTACGAGGATCAAGCTTACGTCAACTCGAAGAACTTTGCAGGCAAGATGACCTTACCCTCGAAATCACTTCTATCTTTGCTTGCTAGTTGCTCGCTCTATTGCTATGCCTATGCCGCGATACCGACCACATGCTATATCATGCCTCCCATATTGCCATGTCAAACCTCTAACCCACCTTGTCCTAGCAAACCGTTGTTTGGCTATGTTACTGCTTTGCTCAGCCCCTTTTATAGCATTGCTAGTTGCAGGTGAAGATTGGAGTTTGTTCCTTGTTGGAACATGTTTATTGTTGGGATATCATTATTATATCTTGATTATTTTAATGCATCTATATACTTGGTAAAGGGTGTAAGGCTCGGCCTTATGAGTGGTGTTTTGTTCCACTCTTTCCGCCCTAGTTTCCGTCATACCGGTGTTATGTTCCTTGATTTTGCGTTCCTTACGTAGTCGGGTTATAATGGGAACCCCTTGACAGTTCGCCTTGAATAAAACTCCTCCAGCAAGGCCCAACCTTGGTTTTACCATTTGACACCTAGCCTTTTTCCCTTGGGTTTCGCGGATTCAAGGGTCATCTTTAT
>NW_025227186.1:3573-30743 GCF_018294505.1 Triticum aestivum | reverse complement strand
TTCTCTTAAGTGTTGGTCCAAACTGGGCGATGTCCGGCGCCCCCTGGGCAACTAGGGTCTATGCCAACCCGACGTCTTGCCCATCCGGTGTGCCCTGAGAACGAGATATGTGCAGCTCCTATCGGGATTTGTCGGCACATTCTAATGAGGACATCAATACCATTGATACACCCACAGCCCCTACTGCTACATATACGGGACCAATTACTAGAGCTCACGCACGCCAATTAAATTATCAGGTACTTTTGTTTCTTGGTAATGATTCTAATGTTGATGAGAATATGATGCTGCCTAAATTGGATACATTTGTTTTGCTTACAAATGAAGGGCCTAGCTTGGAGAAGGATGAACATTGGAGCAAGAACAAGCATGGAGATGATGCCATGCGCAAGGGGAACAAGAACGGAGTTACAAGTGATGATTTCAGGACTTTGAAGTCACCATAAAGGGTGCATGAAGCCTTGGACGAAATATACAAGATGCCACTTCATAAATTTCGTCCCGAGGCTATTATAGGTGTTGTGTCACCTTTTTATTGGGCTAGGCCCATGTAATTTCGAAATACATAAGTATAGGCTATTTTTAGAGTCTGTATGTGTGGGGAAACAAGAGATAGGGTTGATTTCGGACCCCTCCACCAAGGGCCACGAAATTCCCCTCTCTTCCTCCATATATACAGCCCTTAGGGCACTGTTTAGATTTTGGGTTTTGTTTAGATTAAAGTTCACCATAGCTGCAACTTCGCGTACTTCGTTTGTGTTCAACGACCAGACAAAGGCGTCACAGAACCCCACCTTGATCAATAAAGCTTTCATCTTATATTCGCAATATCCAGATTGCAATCTCAGTTTCTTGCTTGTTCTTCGTTTGCTTGCAGGAAACAGACCCTCGTGGTCAGGTTGATTGTGCTCCGGCGTGGTCAATAACCTCTTGGAGTTGGTTTAGCGATTGCTAAGGCGCGACGTCCTCGCACATTCGTAGTCGGATCGTCAAAGTCGACTGCCACCAAAGCGATATCCATCATCTCATCGAAAGACGGGACACCTTTGCCTCTAAGTGGTATCAGATTTCCAGGTTGCTCGGTGAGATTTTACAGTTTTTCGTAGTTTAGATCGAGTCTGTTCTTCATACCTATATTCCACGAAAAAGCCAAAAAAAATTAGGGTTAGTTCATCCCATCCGAACCAATCTGAGCCTTGCATAATCTTTTCTGTATTTGTTTTGTTGAATTTGCGGTTGCATCGTCGTGTCCAGTTGCTGGTCTTAGCGTCTAGTCTTTTAGAGTTTCGAGTTCTGTTCACAGGTTGTCACGTCGCCGCTGGCATATATCACCACCGCATCATCATCGTCGCTGTGGCCATATACCACCACCACATATTCACCGCCAATCCGAATCCATATACGCCACCACATATCCGCCGCCATCACGCCAATCCGAGTTCACCTACAACATATATCCGCCACCTGTCCGTGTTCCACCAGATTCATCTCCGCCACCAGTCCGAGTTCCACCAGATTCATCTCCGCCACCAGTCCTAGTCCGAGTCTAGTAATTGTTGCATTGTTCTCGATTTCCAGATCACGCGATAATCCGAGTCGTGACAGAGAATGATGAGGACATCAATACAATTGTTACACCCACAGCCCTTGCTGCTATACATACTGGACCAATTACTAGAGCTCGTGCACGCCAACTAAATTACCAGGTACTTTTGTTTCTTGGTAATGATTCTAATGTACATGAGAATATGATGCTGCCTAAATTGGATACATTTGTTTTGCTTACAAATGAAGGGCCTAGCTTGGAGAAGGATGAACATTGGAGCAAGAACAAGCATGGAGATGATGGCATGCGCAAGGGGAACAAGAACGGAGTTACAAGTGATGATTTCAGGACTTTGAAGCCACCATAATGGGTGCATGAAGCCTTGGACGAAATATACAAGATGCCACTTCATAAATTTTGTCCCGAGGCTATTTTAGGTGCTGCGTCACCTTATTATTGGGCCAGGCCCATGTAATTTCGAAATACATAAGTATAGGCTATTTTTAGAGTCCGTACGTGTGGGGAAACAAGAGATAGGGTTGATTTCGGACCCCTCCACCAAGGGCCACGAAATTCCCCTTCTTCCTCCATATATACAGCCCTTAGGGCATCGTTTAGACTTTGGGTTTTGTTTAGATTAAAAGTTCGCCATAGCTGCAACTTCGCGTACTTCGTTTGTGTTCAACGACCAGACAAAGGCGTCACAGAACCCCACCTTGATCAATAAAGCTTTCATCTTATATTCGCAATATCCAGATTGCAATCTCAGTTTCTTGCTTGTTCTTCGTTTGCTCGCAGGAAACAGACCCTCGTGGTCAGGTTGATCGTGCTCCGGCTTGGTCAATAACCTCTCGGAGTTGGTTTAGCGATTGCTAAGGCGCGACGTCCTCACACGTTCGTAGTCGGATCGTCAAAGTCGACCTCCACCAAAGCGATATCCATCATCTCATCGAAAGACGGGACACCTTTGCCTCTATCAAGTGGTATCAGATTTCCAGGTTGCTCGGTGAGATTTTACAGTTTTTCGTAGTTTAGATTGAGTCTGTTCTTCATACCTACAGTCCACGAAAAAGCCACACAAAAAAAATTAGGGTTAGTTCATCATATCCGAACCAATCTGAGCCTTTGCATAATCTTTTTAGGGTTTTGCTTTGTTGAATTTGCGGTTGCATCGTCGGTCTAGTTGCTGGTCTTAGAGTCTAGTCTTTTAGAGTTTCGAGTTCTGGTCATAAGTTGTCACGCCGCCGCCGCACCATCATCATCGCCCCTGCCACCTACCACCACCGCTCCGAATCCGTATCCATATAACACCACCAATTCGTGCCCATATACCACCACCGATCCATATCCATATACTACCACCGCTACCACCACCGCTGCCATATACCACCACCATATATCCACCACCAATCCGAGTTCCTTGCTTATTAGGTTTGTTTTCAGGATCCATCTAGATTCCGATTCGTGTTTCCTTGCCGGAGTAGGTTTCGGAAAAAAAAAGAGTCGGGTAGCCACGCTCCGTTTAGGCCCAAAATTTTTTGAAAACGCATTTTTCGAAAAAATTTCTGGCTATCCTATTTTTAGGTGTTTCTGAGTGTTTTGAGACAGGTGCCATTATAGGCAGTTTTTTTTGACCCGTTTCCAGTTTTTGGGTCCGGGCAGTCGAAAAAAAAAATTGGTCGAAAATTTTCGTGCCCATCCTGTCAGTTTGAGCTAGGAAGAGTTTTGAGACACTCGCCATTATAGTGATTTTTCGCAAAAAAAAAGAGCGAAAAAGAAAATTCAGAGTGTGCTTTTCCCTTGTTTACGTGCCGCGCCGTGATTTTGTTGGTGTTCTAGGCTCGCGTCTCTAGCACAGTCTAGCCTAGGACCAGCACAGTACCGTCGTTGAGCGTTTATTCAACTTTGCATCTCTGAATTGATTATTGCTGACCCTTTTTGCTACCATAGTATAAGCCTTCCCAGCTCCACATACATCTACGTCGTGCGTTTGACTCTCCCTGGTAATCGCTCTATCCAAGCTTTGAGAGTTTTGACTACAACGGTTGCCGATCACCGCCTGTTGCTGGGTAAGAACTGGTAAGAATTTGAGTTTTGCTTGACGGATTTGTGACACCCACCACCACCACTTGTTCGTAGTCTGTAGGATCATATTCTTGTGTGTTTCTATTGCTGCTAACCATGCCAGGATCACAAGCCGACGAGATTGACTGGGAGAATTTATCGAACAAGGAGCTTCATGATAAGTTTCAGCAAATGATGACTGAACAGGTGCAAGATGTGTTGAACAATTTTGAAGAGGCCATGGAGAAGATCACTGGCCTTGAGAAGACGTTTGAAACAAAGCTCGATAACAGATTTAATGAATTGCTCGCGCGTCTTCCACCACCACCACCCGCTGCACCTAACGCACCTCTCCAACAACAACAACAACGACTACCTCCACGTCGCGAAATAGACCTTCGCCGAGCGAGCCGTGTTCCTCTTGCGTTTGGCCAAACTGTTGGTGCTGCTGTTGATACTTCTGTGGCTCCTGCTACTGCTGTTGCTGGTACCCAGGAGGATGATGAGTATGCGGGCGATTATGAGGATGAGGTTGATCAAAATCAGATCTACGAGCAGCCACCAGCACCACCACCAGCAGGTCGACCTCAGGTATATATTCGTAATGGTAGGCCTGCACCACCACCTCAGGTACGAAATGATGTCCATATTCCTAAACTGAAATTGAATATTCCACCATTTGAGGGTAGATATGTTCCTGATATATATCTTACTTGGGAGTTAGAAACTGAACAACGATTTACATGTTTACAATATCCTGAGGAGAGAAGAGTTGCTGCTGCTGTTTGTGCTTTCTCTAGTTTTGCATGTGTATGGTGGTCTGAACATTGTAGATTGTATCCTATTCCAACTACTTGGGCTGCTTTGAAAACTGCTATGCGTACGCGTTGGGTTCCACCATATTATCAACGTGAATTGCTTCAAAAATTACAGCGCTTAAGACAAGGAAAAAATTCTGTAGAAGAATATTATCAGGAATTACAAACTGGCATGATTAGATGTGGTATTGTTAAGGAGAATGAAGCTATGCTTGCACGTTTTCTGGGTGGATTAAATAGAGAGATTCAGACCATTCTAGACTATAAGGAGTATACTAATATGATGAGGACATCAATACAATTGTTACACCCACAGCCCCTGCTGCTATACATACTGGACCAATTACTAGAGCTCGTGCACGCCAACTAAATTACCAGGTACTTTCGTTTCTTGGTAATGATTCTAATGTTCATGAGAATATGATGCTGCCTAAATTGGATACATTTGTTTTGCTTACAAATGAAGGGCCTAGCTTGGAGAAGGATGAACATTGGAGCAAGAACAAGCATGGAGATGATGGCATGCGCAAGGGGAACAAGAACGGAGTTACAAGTGATGATTTCAGGACTTTGAAGCCACCATAATGGGAGCATGAAGCCTTGGACGAAATATACAAGATGCCACTTCATAAATTTCGTCCCGAGGCTATTTTAGGTGCTGCGTCACCTTATTATTGGGCCAGGCCCATGTAATTTCGAAATACATAAGTATAGGCTATTTTTAGAGTCCGTATGTGTGGGGAAACAAGAGATAGGGTTGATTTCGGACTCCTCCACCAAGGGCCACGAAATTCCCCCCTCTTCCTCCATATATACAGCCCTTAGGGCATCGTTTAGACTTTGGGTTTTGTTTAGATTAAAAGTTCGCCATAGCTGCAACTTCGCGTACTTCGTTTGTGTTCAACGACCAGACAAAGGCGTCACAGAACCCCACCTTGATCAATAAAGCTTTCATCTTATATTCGCAATATCCAGATTGCAATCTTAGTTTCTTGCTTGTTCTTCGTTTGCTCGCAGGAAACAGACCTTCGTGGTCAGGTTGATCGTGCTCCGGCGTGGTCAATAACCTCTCGGAGTTGGTTTAGCGATTGCTAAGGCGCGACGTCCTCGCACGTTCGTAGTCGGATCGTCAAAGTCGACTTCCACCAAAGCGAAATCCACCATCTCATCGAAAGACGGGACACCTTTGCCTCTATCAACAAGGAAAAAATTCTGTAGAAGAATATTATCAGGAATTACAAACTGGCATGATTAGATGTGGTATTGTTGAGGAGAATGAAGCTATGCTTGCACGTTTTCTGGGTGGATTAAATAGAGAGATTCAGACCATTCTAGACTATAAGGAGTATACTAATATCACTCGTTTATTCCATCTTGCTTGTAAAGCTGAACGTGAAGTGCAGGATCGACAAGCATTGGGGCGAACTAACTTTTCTGCAGGCCGACCTTCATCATGGACACCACGTGCATCTTCTACTTCAACTGCACCAGCACCTCCATCAGGTGCCACCTCCAGCCGTGATACAAGAAAACAGGCACAACCACCATTATCTGCCAAGAGCGCACCTGCGGGGCCTACACAGCGTTCTTCTTCTTCCATAGCATCAACAGGGCACACAAGTGATATTATTTGTCGTCGTTGTAAGGGAGGAGGTCATTATGCGAGAGAATGCAAATCTCCGCGTGTGATGATTGCTACCGCGGATGGTGGATATGAGTCCGCTAGTGACTATGATGAGGAGACTTTGGCTCTTATTACACGTGAAGAACATGGTGGAGATGATTCTGATAATGAGACGCAATACATGGCTCCTGAAGACGCTGATAGGTATGAATGTTTAGTTGCTCAACGTGTTTTGAGTGTGCAGATCACACAAGCTGAGCAAAATCAGAGGCACAATTTGTTCCATACCAAGGGAGTTGTGAAGGAACGTTCTGTGCGCGTCATCATAGACGGAGGGAGCTGCAACAACTTGGCTAGCATGGAGATAGTCGAGAAGCTTTCTCTCACCACAAGACCACATCCACATCCTTACTACATCCAATGGTTCAACAACAGCGGCAAGGTTAAGGTAACACGTACTGTTCGTGTGCATTTTAGTATATCTACATATGCTGATTATGTTGATTGTGATGTGGTACCTATGCAAGCATGTTCCTTATTACTTGGTAGACCATGGCAATTTGATAAAAATTCTGTACACCATGGTAGAAACAATTACTATACTCTTGTTCATAAGGATAAAAATATTACTTTGCTTCCTATGACTCCTGATTCCATTTTGAAAGATGATATTAATAGAGCTAATAAAGCAAAACAGGAGACGAATGAGAGTGAAAATCAGATTGTGGCAAAAGAATTTGAGCAACAAAAGAAGCCTAATAATGAACCATCTAGTGTTGCTTCTGAAATTAAATTGAAAAGTGCATGTTTATTTGCCACCAAATCTGATATTGATGAGCTAGATTTCAGCAAATCTGTTTGCTATGCTTTTGTGTGCAAAGAGGCGTTATTTTCATTCGAGGACGTGCCTTCCTCTTTGCCTCCTGCTGTCACTAACATTTTGCAGGAGTTCGCTGACGTCTTTCCACAAGACGTGCCACCGGGATTACCGCCTATTCGAGGGATTGAGCATCAGATTGACTTAATTCCCGGTGCTTCACTGCCAAACCGTGCACCATACCGTACCAATCCAGAGGAGACGAAGGAGATTATGCGTCAAGTACAAGAGCTTCTCGACAAAGGTTATATACGCGAATCCCTTAGTCCTTGTGCTGTTCCTATTATTCTAGTGCCAAAAAAGGATGGTACATCACGTATGTGTGTTGATTGTAGAGGCATTAATAATATTACTATTCGTTATCGTCATCCTATTCCTAGGGTAGATGATATGCTTGATGAATTGAGTGGCTCTACAATATTCTCCAAAGTTGATTTGCGTAGTGGCTACCATCAAATTCGTATGAAATTGGGAGATGAATGGAAAACAGCATTTAAAACTAAGTTTGGATTATATGAGTGGTTAGTCATGCCTTTTGGGTTAACTAATGCACCTAGTACTTTCATGAGATTAATGAACGAAGTTTTACGTGCTTTCATTGGACGATTTGTGGTAGTTTACTTTGATGACATATTGATTTATAGCAGATCTTTGGAAGAACATTTGGAACATTTATGTGCTGTTTTTATTGCTCTACGTGATGCACGTTTGTTTGGTAACCTTGGGAAGTGCACCTTTTGCACCGACCGAGTATCTTTTCTTGGCTATGTTGTTACTCCACAGGGAATTGAAGTTGATAAAGCCAAGATTGAAGCTATTGAGAGTTGGCCGCAGCCCAAAACGGTCACACAAGTGAGGAGTTTTCTTGGCCTCGCTGGATTCTATAGGCGTTTTGTGAGAGATTTCAGCACCATTGCTGCACCTCTCAATGAGCTTACAAAGAAAGATGTGCCTTTTCTTTGGGGTACCGCACAGGAAGAAGCCTTCATGGTATTGAAAGATAAGTTGACACATGCTCCTTTACTCCAACTTCCTGATTTTAATAAGACTTTTGAGCTTGAATGTGATGCTAGTGGAATTGGATTAGGCGGTGTGTTATTACAAGATGGCAAACTTGTTGCATACTTTTCTGAAAAATTGAGTGGGCCTAGTCTGAATTATTCTAGTTATGATAAAGAAATATATGCTCTTGTTCGGACTTTAGAAACATGGCAACATTATTTATGGCCCAAAGAATTTGTTATACATTCTGATCATGAATCTTTGAAACATATTAAAAGTCAAGCTAAACTGAATCGTAGACATGCTAAATGGGTTGAATTCATTGAGACTTTCCCTTATGTCATTAAACACAAGAAGGGAAAAGAAAGTGTTATTGCTGATGCATTGTCTCGTCGCTATACTATGCTTTCACAACTTGACTTCAAAATATTTGGTTTGGAGACCATCAAAGATCAATATGTGCATGATGCTGATTTTAAAGATGTAATGCAGAATTGTAAAGAAGGAAGAATGTGGAACAAGTTTGTTGTTAATGATGGATTTGTGTTTCGTGCTAACAAGCTATGCATTCCAGCTAGCTCCGTTCGTCTTTTGTTGTTGCAGGAGGCGCATGGAGGAGGATTAATGGGACACTTTGGCGTGAAGAAGACGGAGGACGTACTTGCTACACATTTCTTTTGGCCAAAGATGAGACGGGATGTTGAGCGTTTTATTGCTCGCTGCACTACATGTCAAAAAGCTAAGTCATGACTCAATCCTCATGGTTTATATATGCCTTTGCCTGTACCTAGTGTTCCTTGGGAGGATATATCTATGGACTTTGTTTTAGGTTTACCTCGAACAAAGAAGGGGAGGGATAGCATATTTGTTGTCGTGGATAGATTCTCGAAAATGGCACACTTTATACCATGTCATAAAAGTGATGATGCTGTTAATGTTGCTGATTTGTTCTTTCGTGAAATTATTCGCTTGCATGGTGTGCCAAATACTATTGTTTCAGATCGTGATACCAAATTTCTTAGCCACTTTTGGAGATGTTTATGGGCTAAGTTGGGGACTAAACTGCTTTTTAGTACTACTTGTCACCCCCAAACTGATGGACAAACTGAAGTAGTCAATAGAACGTTGTCTACTATGCTTAGGGCTGTTTTGAAGAATAATAAGAAAATGTGGGAGGAATGCTTGCCTCATATTGAATTTGCTTATAATCGTTCATTGCATTCTACTACTAAGATGTGCCCTTTTGAAGTTGTGTATGGTTTCCTACCTCGTGCACCTATTGATTTGTTGCCTCTTCCATCTTCGGAGAAGGTTAATTTTGATGCTAAACAACATGCTGAATTGATTTTAAAAATGCATGAGTTAACTAAGGAAAACATTGAGCGTATGAATGCTAAATATAAACTTGCTGGAGATAAGGGTAGAAAACATGTTGTGTTTGCACCTGGAGATCTTGTTTGGTTACATTTGCGTAAGGATAGATTTCCTGATTTGCGCCAATCAAAGCTAATGCCACGTGCTGATGGTCCCTTTAAGGTGTTAGAGAAAATAAATGATAATGCATATAAACTTGAGCTGCCTGCAGATTTTGGGGTTAGTCCCACTTTTAACATTGCAGATTTGAAGCCTTATTTGGGTGAGGAAGATGAACTTCCGTCGAGGACGACTTCATTTCAAGAAGGGGAGGATGATGAGGACATCAATACAATTGTTACACCCACAGCCCCTGCTGCTATACATACTGGACCAATTACTAGAGCCCGTGCACGCCAACTAAATTACCAGGTACTTTCGTTTCTTGGTAATGATTCTAATGTTCATGAGAATATGATGCTGCCTAAATTGGATACATTTGTTTTGCTTACAAATGAAGGGCCTAGCTTGGAGAAGGATGAACATTGGAGCAAGAACAAGCATGGAGATGATGGCATGCGCAAGGGGAACAAGAACGGAGTTACAAGTGATGATTTCAGGACTTTGAAGCCACGATAATGGGTGCATGAAGCCTTGGACGAAATATACAAGATGCCACTTCATAAATTTCGTCCCGAGGCTATTTTAGGTGCTGCGTCACCTTATTATTGGGCCAGGCCCATGTAATTTCGAAATACATAAGTATAGGCTATTTTTAGAGTCCGTATGTGTGGGGAAACAAGAGATAGGGTTGATTTCGGACCCCTCCACCAAGGGCCACGAAATTCCCCCCCTCTTCCTCCCTATATACAGCCCTTAGGGCATCGTTTAGACTTTGGGTTTTGTTTAGATTAAAAGTTCGCCATAGCTGCAACTTCGCGTACTTCGTTTGTGTTCAACGACCAGACAAAGGCGTCACAGAACCCCACCTTGATCAATAAAGCTTTCATCTTATATTCGCAATATCCAGATTGCAATCTTAGTTTCTTGCTTGTTCTTCGTTTGCTCGCAGGAAACAGACCCTCGTGGTCAGGTTGATCGTGCTCCGGCGTGGTCAATAACATCTCGGAGTTGGTTTAGCGATTGCTAAGGCGCGACGTCCTCACACGTTCGTAGTCGGATCGTCAAAGTCGACTTCCACCAAAGCGAAATCCACCATCTCATCGAAAGTGATGAGGACATCAATACAATTGTTACACCCACAGCCCCTGCTGCTATACATACTGGACCAATTACTAGAGCTCGTGCACGCCAACTAAATTACCAGGTACTTTCGTTTCTTGGTAATGATTCTAATGTTCATGAGAATATGATGCTGCCTAAATTGGATACATTTGTTTTGCTTACAAATGAAGGGCCTAGCTTGGAGAAGGATGAACATTGGAGCAAGAACAAGCATGGAGATGATGGCATGCGCAAGGGAAACAAGAGCGGAGTTACAAGTGATGATTTCAGGACTTTGAAGCCACCATAATGGGTGCATGAAGCCTTGGACGAAATATACAAGATGCCACTTCATAAATTTCGTCCCGAGGCTATTTTAGGTGCTGCGTCACCTTATTATTGGGCCAGGCCCATGTAATTTCGAAATACATAAGTATAGGCTATTTTTAGAGTCCGTATGTGTGGGGAACCAAGAGATAGGGTTGATTTCGGACCCCTCCACCAAGGGCCACGAAATTCCCCCCTCTTCCTCCATATATACAGCCCTTAGGGCATCGTTTAGACTTTGGGTTTTGTTTAGATTAAAAGTTCGCCATAGCTGCAACTTCGCGTACTTCGTTTGTGTTCAACGACCAGACAAAGGCGTCACAGAACCCCACCTTGATCAATAAAGCTTTCATCTTATATTCGCAATATCCAGATTGCAATCTCAGTTTCTTGCTTGTTCTTCGTTTGCTCGCAGGAAACAGACCCTCGTGGTCAGGTTGATCGTGCTCCGGCGTGGTCAATAACCTCTCGGAGTTGGTTTAGCGATTGCTAAGGCACGACGTCCTCGCACGTTCGTAGTCGGATCGTCAAAGTCGACTTCCACCAAAGCGATATCCATCATCTCATCGAAAGACGGGACACCTTTGCCTCTATCAATCAATATGTGCATGATGCTGATTTTAAAGATGTAATGCAGAATTGTAAAGAAGGAAGAATGTGGAACAAGTTTGTTGTTAACGATGGATTTGTGTTTCGTGCTAACAAGCTATGCATTCCAGCTAGCTCCGTTCGTCTTTTGTTGTTGCAGGAGGCGCATGGAGGAGGATTAATGGGACACTTTGGCGTGAAGAAGACGGAGGACGTACTTGCTACACATTTCTTTTGGCCAAAGATGAGACGGGATGTTGAGCGTTTTATTGCTCGCTGCACTACATGTCAAAAAGCTAAGTCACGACTCAATCCTCATGGTTTATATATGCCTTTGCCTGTACCTAGTGTTCCTTGGGAGGATATATCTATGGACTTTGTTTTAGGTTTACCTCGAGCAAAGAAGGGGAGGGATAGCATATTTGTTGTCGTGGATAGATTCTCGAAAATGGCACACTTTATACCATGTCATAAAAGCGATGATGCTGTTAATGTTGCTGATTTGTTCTTTCGTGAAATTATTCGCTTGCATGGTGTGCCAAATACTATTGTTTCAGATCGTGATACTAAATTTCTTAGCCACTTTTGGAGATGTTTATGGGCTAAGTTGGGGACTAAACTGCTTTTTAGTACTACTTGTCACCCCCAAACTGATGGACAAACTGTAGTAGTCAATAGAACGTTGTCTACTATGCTTAGGGCTGTTTTGAAGAATAATAAGAAAATGTGGGAGGAATGCTTGCCTCATATTGAATTTGCTTATAATCGTTCATTGCATTCTACTACTAAGATGTGCCCTTTTGAAGTTGTGTATGGTTTCCTACCTCGTGCACCTATTGATTTGTTGCCTCTTCCATCTTCGGAGAAGGTTAATTTTGATGCTAAACAACGTGCTGAATTGATTTTAAAAATGCATGAGTTAACTAAGGAAAACATTGAGCGCATGAATGCTAAATATAAACTTGCTGGAGATAAGGGTAGAAAACATGTTGTGTTTGCACCTGGAGATCTTGTTTGGTTACATTTGCGTAAGGATAGATTTCCTGATTTGCGCAAATCAAAGTTAATGCCACGTGCTGACGGTCCCTTTAAGGTTTTGGGGTTAGTCCCACTTTTAACATTGCAGATTTGAAGCCTTATTTGGGTGAGGAAGATGAACTTCCGTCGAGGACGACTTCATTTCAAGAAGGGGAGGATGATGAGGACATCAATACAATTGTTACACCCACAGCCCCTGCTGCTATACATACTGGACCAATTACTAGAGCTCGTGCACGCCAACTAAATTACCAGGTACTTTCGTTTCTTGGTAATGATTCTAATGTTCATGAGAATATGATGCTGCCTAAATTGGATACATTTGTTTTGCTTACAAATGAAGGGCCTAGCTTGGAGAAGGATGAACATTGGAGCAAGAACAAGCATGGAGATGATGGCATGCGCAAGGGAAACAAGAACGGAGTTACAAGTGATGATTTCAGGACTTTGAAGCCACCATATTGGGTGCATGAAGCCTTGGACGAAATATACAAGATGCCACTTCATAAATTTCGTCCCGAGGCTATTTTAGGTGCTGCGTCACCTTATTATTGGGCCAGGCCCATGTAATTTCGAAATACATAAGTATAGGCTATTTTTAGAGTCCGTATGTGTGGGGAAACAAGAGATAGGGTTGATTTCGGACCCCTCCACCAAGGGCCACGAAATTCCCCCCCTCTTCCTCCATATATACAGCCCTTAGGGCATCGTTTAGACTTTGGGTTTTGTTTAGATTAAAAGTTCGCCATAGCTGCAACTTCGCGTACTTCGTTTGTGTTCAACGACCAGACAAAGGCGTCACAGAACCCCACCTTGATCAATAAAGCTTTCATCTTATATTCACAATATCCAGATTGCAATCTCAGTTTCTTGCTTGTTCTTCGTTTGCTCGCAGGAAACAGACCCTCGTGGTCAGGTTGATCGTGCTCCGGCGTGGTGAATAACCTCTCGGAGTTGGTTTAGCGATTGCTAAGGCGCGACGTCCTCGCACGTTCGTAGTCGGATCGTCAAAGTCGACTTCCACCAAAGCGAAATCCATCATCTCATTGAAAGACGGGACACCTCCGCCTCTATCACCACCACTTGTTAGTAGTCTGTAGGATCATATTCTTGTGTGTTTCTATTGCTGCTAACCATGCCAGGATCACAAGCCGACGAGATTGACTGGGAAAATGTATCGAACAAGGAGCTTCATGATAAGTTTCAGCAAATGATGACTGAACAGGTGCAAGATGTGCTGAACAATTTTGAAGAGGCCATGGAGAAGATCACTGGCCTTGAGAAGACGTTCGAAACAAAGCTCGATAACAAGTTTAATGAATTGCTCGCGCGTCTTCCACCACCACCACCCGCTGCACCTAACGCACCTCTCCAACAACAACAACAACGACTACCTCCACATCGCGAAACAGACCTTCGCCGAGTGAGTCGTGTTGCTCTTGCGTTTGGCCAAACTGTTGGTGCTGCTGTTGATACTTCTGTGGCACCTGCTGTTGATGCGGAGGAGGATGATTATGTGGGAGATTATGAGGATGAGGTTGATCAAAATCAGCACTACGTGCAGCCACCTGCACCACCACCAGCAGGTCGACCTCAGGTATATATTCATAATGGTAGGCCTGCACCACCACCTCAGGTACGAGATGATGTCCATATTCATAAACTGAAATTGAATATTCCACCATTTGAGGGTAGATATGTTCCTGATATATATCTTACTTGGGAGTTAGAAACTGAACAACGATTTACATGTTTACAATATCCTGAGGAGAGACGAGTTGCTGCTGCTGTTTGTGCTTTCACTAGTTTTGCATGTGTATGGTGGTCTGAACATTGTAGATTATATCCTATTCCAACTACTTGGGCTGCTTTGAAAACTGCTATGCGTACTCGTTGGGTTCCACCATATTATCAACGTGAATTGCTTCAAAAATTACAGCGTTTAAGACAAGGGAGAAATTCTGTAGAAGAATATTATCAGGAATTACAAACTGGCATGATTAGATGTGGTATTGTTGAGGAGAATGAAGCTATGCTTGCACGCTTTCTTGGTGGATTAAATAGAGAGATTCAGACCATTCTAGACTATAAGGAGTATACTAATATCATTTGTTTATTCCATCTTGCTTGTAAAGCTGAACGTGAAGTGCAGGATCGACAAGCATTGGGGCGAACTAACTTTTCTGCAGACCGACCTTCATCATGGACACCACGTGCATCTTCTACTTCAACTGCACCAGCACCTCCATCCGGTGCCACCTCCAGCCGTGATACAAGAAAACAGGCACAACCACCATTATCTGCCAAGAGCGCACCTGCGGGGCCTGCACAGCATTCTTCTTCTTCCATGGCATCAACAGGGCACACAAGTGATATTATTTGTCGTCATTGTAAGGGAGGAGGTCATTATGCGAGAGAATGCAAATCTTCGCGTGTGATGATTGCTACCGCGGATGGTGGATATGAGTCCGCTAGTGACTATGATGAGGAGACTTTGGCTCTTATTACACGTGAAGAACATGGTGGAGATGATTCTGATCATGAGACGCAATACATGGCTCCTGAAGACGCTGACAGGTATGAATGTTTAGTTGCTCAACGTGTTTTGAGTGTGCAGGTCACACAAGCTGAGCAAAATCAGAGGCACAATTTGTTCCATACCAAGGGAGTTGTGAAAGAACGTTCTGTGCGCGTCATCATAGATGGAGGGAGCTGCAACAACTTGGCTAGCATGGAGATGGTGGAGAAGCTTTTTCTCACCACAAGACCACATCCACATCCTTACTACATCCAATGGTTCAACAACAGCGGCAAGGTTAAGGTAACACGTACTGTTCGTGTGCATTTTAGTATCTCTACATATGCTGATTATGTTGATTGTGATGTGGTACCTATGCAAGCATGTTCCTTATTACTTGGTAGACCATGGCAATTTGATAAAAATTCTGTACACCATGGTAGAAACAATCACTATACTCTTGTTCATAAGGATAAAAATATTACTTTGCTTCCTATGACTCCTGATTCCATTTTGAAAGATGATATTAATAGAGCTAATAAAGCAAAACAGGAGACGAATAAGAGTGAAAATCAGATTGTGGCAAAAGAATTTGAGCAGCAAATGAAGCCTAATAATAAACCATGTAGTGTTGCTTCTGAAATTAAATTGAAAAGTGCATGTTTATTTGCCACCAAATCTGATATTGATGAGCTAGATTTCAGCAAATCTGTTTGCTATCCTTTTGTGTGCAAAGAGGCATTATTTTCATTCGAGGACGTGCCTTCCTCTTTGCCTCCTGCTGTCACTAACATTTTGCAGGAGTTCGCCGACGTCTTTCCACAAGACGTGCCACCTGGATTACCGCCTATTCGAGGGATTGAGCATCAGATTGACTTAATTCCCGGTGCTTCACTGCCAAACCGTGCACCATACCGTACCAATCTAGAGGAGACGAAGGAGATTATGTGTCAAGTACAAGAGCTTCTCGACAAAGGTTATATACGCGAATCCCTTAGTCCTTGTGCTGTTCCTATTATTCTAGTGCCGAAAAAGGATGGTACATCACGTATGTGTGTTGATTGTAGAGGCATTAATAATATTACTATTCGTTATCGTCATCCTATTCCTAGGCTCGATGATATGCTTGATGAATTGAGTGGCTCTACAATATTCTCCAAAGTTGATTTGTGTAGTGGATACCATCAAATTCGTATGAAATTGGGAGATGAATGGAAAACGACATTTAAAACTAAGTTTGGATTATATGAGTGGTTAGTCATGCCTTTTGGGTTAACTAATGCACCTAGTACTTTCATGAGATTAATGAACGAAGTTTTACATGCTTTCATTGGACGATTTGTGGTAGTTTACTTTGATGACATATTGATTTATAGCAGATCTTTGGAAGAGCATTTGGAACATTTACGTGCTGTTTTTATTGCTCTACGTGATGCCCGTTTGTTTGGTAACCTTGGGAAGTGCACCTTTTGCACTGACCGAGTATCTTTTCTTGGCTATGTTGTTACTCCACAGGGAATTGAAGTTGATAAAGCCAAGATTGAAGCAATTGAGAGTTGGCCGCAACCCAAAACGGTCACACAAGTGAGGAGTTTTCTTGGCCTCACTGGATTCTATAGGCGTTTTGTGAGAGATTTTAGCACCATTGCTGCACCTCTCAATGAGCTTACAAAGAAAGATGTGCCTTTTCTTTGGGGTACCGCACAGGAAGAAGCCTTCTCGGTATTGAAAGATAAGTTGACACATGCTCCTTTACTCCAACTTCCTGATTTTAATAAGACTTTTGAGCTTGAATGTGATGCTAGTGGAATTGGATTAGGCGGTGTGTTATTACCAGATGGCAAACCCGTTGCATACTTTTCTAAAAAATTGAGTGGGCCTAGTCTGAATTATTCTACTTATGATAAAGAATTATATGCTCTTGTTCGGACTTTAGAAACATGGCAACATTATTTATGGCCCAAAGAATTTGTTATACATTCTGATCATGAATCTTCGAAACATATTAAAAGTCAAGCTAAACTGAATCGTAGACATGCTAAATGGGTTGAATTCATTGAGACTTTTCCTTATGTCATTAAACACAAGAAGGGAAAAGAAAATGTTATTGCTAATGCATTGTCTCGCCGCTATACTATGCTTTCACAACTTGACTTCAGAATATTTGGTTTGGAGACCATCAAAGATCAATATGTGCATGATGCTGATTTTAAAGATGTAATGCAGAATTGTAAAGAAGGAAGAATATGGAACAAGTTCGTCGTTAACGATGGATTTGTGTTTCGTGCTAACAAGCTATGCATTCCAGCTAGCTCCGTTCGTCTTTTGTTGTTGCAGGAGGCGCATGGAGAAGGATTAATGGGACACTTTGGCGTGAAGAAGACGGAGGACGTACTTGCTACACATTTCTTTTGGCCAAAGATGAGACGGGATGTTGAGCGTCGCTGCACTACATGTCAAAAAGCTAAGTCACGACTCAATCCTCATGGTTTATATATGCCGTTACCTGTACCTAGTGTTCCTTGGGAGGATATATCTATGGACTTTGTTTTAGGTTTACCTCGAACAAAGAAGGGGAGGGATAGCATATTTGTTGTCGTGGATCGATTCTCGAAAATGGCACACTTTATACCATGTCATAAAAGCGATGATGCTGTTAATGTTGCTGATTTGTTCTTTCGTGAAATTATTCGCTTGCATGGTGTGCCAAATACTATTGTTTCAGATCGTGATACTAAATTTCTTAGCCACTTTTGGAGATGTTTACGGGCTAAGTTGGGGACTAAACTGCTTTTTAGTACTACTTGTCACCCCAAACTGATAGACAAACTTAAGTAGTCAATATAACGTTGTCTACTATGCTTAGGGCTGTTTTGAAGAATAATAAGAAAATGTGGGAGGAATCCTTGCCTCATATTGAATTTGCTTATAATCGTTCATTGCATTCTACTACTAAGATGGGCCCTTTTGAAGTTGTGTATGGTTTCCTACCTCATGCACCTATTGATTTGTTGCCTCTTCCATCTTCGGAGAAGGTTAATTTTGATGCTAAACAACGTGCTGAATTGATTTTAAAAATGCATGAGTTAACTAAGGAAAACATTGAGCGTATGAATGCTAAATATAAACTTGCTGGAGATAAGGGTAGAAAACATGTTGTGTTTGCACCTGGAGATCTTGTTTGGTTACATTTGCGTAAGGATAGATTTCCGGATTTGCGCAAATCAAAGTTAATGCCACGTGCTGATGGTCCCTTTAAGGTGTTAGAGAAAATAAATGATAATGCATATAAACTTGAGCAGCCTGCAGATTTTGGGGTTAGTCCCACTTTTAACATTGCATATTTGAAGCCTTATTTGGGTGAGGAAGATGAGCTTCCGTCGAGGACGACTTCATTTCAAGAAGGGGAGGATGATGAGGACATCAATACCATTGATACACCCACAGCCCCTACTGCTACATATACGGGACCAATTACTAGAGCTCGCGCACGCCAATTAAATTATCAGGTACTTTCGTTTCTTGGTAATGATTCTAATGTTCATGAGAATATGATGCTGCCTAAATTGGATACATTTGTTTTGCTTACAAATGAAGGGCCTAGCTTGGAGAAGGATGAACATTGGAGCAAGAACAAGCATGGAGATGATGCCATGCGCAAGGGGAACAAGAACGGAGTTACAAGTGATGATTTCAGGACTTTGAAGCCACCATAATGGGTGCATGAAGCCTTGGACGAAATATACAAGATGCCACTTCATAAATTTCGTCCCGAGGCTATTATAGGTGCTGCGTCACCTTTTTATTGGGCCAGGCCCATGTAATTTCGATATACATAAGTATAGGCTATTTTTAGAGTCCGTATGTGTGGGGAAACAAGAGATAGGGTTGATTTCGGACCCCTCCACCAAGGGCCACGAAATTCCCCTCTCTTCCTCCATATATACACCCCTTAGGGCACCGTTTAGATTTTGGGTTTTGTTTAGATTAAAGTTCGCCATAGCTGCAACTTCGCGTACTTCGTTTGTGTTCAACAACCAGACAAAGGCGTCACATAACCCCACCTTGATCAATAAAGCTTTCATCTTATATTCGCAATATCCAGATTGCAATCTCAGTTTCTTGCTTGTTCTTCGTTTGCTTGCAGGAAACAGACCCTCGTGGTCAGGTTGATCATGCTCCGGCATGGTCAATAACCTCTCGGAGTTGGTTTAGCGATTGCTAAGGTGCGACGTCCTCGCACGTTCGTAGTCGGATCGTCAAAGTCGACTGCCACCAAAGCGATATCCATCATCTCATCGAAAGACGGGACACCTTTGCCTCTATCACATTCGGGTGGCTTTGCTGGTCTTATTTTACCATTGTCGAAATGTCTTGTAACCGGGATTCCAAGTCTGATCGGGTCATCCTGGGAGAAGGAATATCCTTCGTTGACCGTGAGAGCTTGTGAGGGGCTAAGTTGGGACACCCAACAGGGATTTGAACTTTCGAAAGCCATGCCCGTGGTTATGGGTAGATGGAATTTGTTAATGTCCGGTTGTAGAAAACCTGAAAATTAACTTAATTAAAATGTATCAACAGCGTGTGTAGCCGTGATGGTCTCTTTTCGGCGGAGTCCGGGAAGAGAACACGGACTCGTGTTATGCTTGAATGTAAGTAGTTCTAGGATCACTTCTTGATCATAGATTCTCGACCGTGCTTTGCCTTTCTCTTCTCCCTCTCATTTGCGTATGTTAGCCACCATATATGCTTGTGCTTGCTGCAGCTCCACCTCATACCTTTTCCCTACCCATAAGCTTAAATATTCTTGATCGTGAGGGTGTGAGATTGCTGAGTCCCCGTGACTCACAGATTACTTCCAAAACCAGATGCAGGTGCCGATGATACCATTCCAGGAGATGCGACTGAACTCAAGTGGGAGTTCGATGACGACTCAGGACGTTACTATGTTTCCTTTCCAGACGATCAGTAGTGTAGCCCAGTTGGGGCGATCGGGATCTTATGCATTTGGGGTTGTCTTTATTTTGGATCTGTAGTCGGACCTTGATTGTATCTGGATGATGTAATGCTATATTTATGTATTGTGTGAAGTGGCGATTGTAAGCCAACTCTGTACCTCTTTCTTATTCAGTACATGGGATGTGTAAAGATTACCCCTCTTCAGATATGCCTACAATGCGGTTATGCCTCTAAGTCGTGCTCCGACATGTGGGAGATATAGCCGCATCGTGGGTGTTACACTACCGCTAGGGTATTTAGAAACACTTCACACCTTCAGGTCCAGAGATTGAAGTGAAAAGGTCGGCGATGACAATTGTCTTTATTATCCAGCTAGAAGGAAAGTACATAGTCACTCACGACTCAAAACACTTCCTCCTCTATAACGTCCAAAAGGCGGTCTAATTTACAATCCTGTTGGGAATATTTGGCGGCCACCTCTACTTGGTCATATACTAAACTAACGGGAATTTCTTCCCCATTCGGCCCTAGCGGTCCGACACGAGCCATGTGATTAGGATCCAGCTTGGTATATCGCGTCTTCACCATGGCCCAGGCCTCTCGCGCACCCTGTCGGCAGGCCGATCTCTTCCACAGTCGGATACACCGTCGCGCTCCCTTGAACAGCTCTACCAGCTTCTCCATACTTCCAGGAGGGGAGTCGGATGGCCATAAGGCCTTGACTACACTCCAAATCGCCTGCCGAGCTTGCTCGTGCAACTGCGACAGCCCTTGCAGAAGATCACTTGATGATCCGGACACCTCCTCTTCGGGGCGGTTCGTCAATACACCTGCAATTACAGCTATATCAGCTACTGTTACCTCCAAACTATTATAAGATGAAAGCGGCCACGTACTGAATATGCCGCCTCGCAGCTTCTTGTTCTCCTTCACAGAGTCCACTAGCTGAGCTCGCACATCTTTCAGTTCTTCGCCCAGTTTGGTGTTCGTATCTTGGAGTTTCTTTTTCTCCTGAATGACTTCTGTCAATACACGCTCGCCCGCTGCTAGTAGCTTTTTGGCTTCGTGTTCTTCGCTTCGAGCGTCGTCTAGCTGCTCTCGTAATTGGTCTAACAACCCAACAAAAAGATAAGCACCCAGATTCACACTATCAGTGTATCATTATGAATTCTTAATAGAGGGAAATATTACTAGGAGATGCCTTGTATTTCTCCAGTTCGGCATTGGCAGCAAGCAGCCGGTGCTGACACTTTTCTAGTTCCTGAGCTAGCAGGGTGTTCTTCTCCGTAAGCACCTGGTTGTACATTGATCCTCAAATCAGTTGTTTCAACTCCTTTAAGTCTCGGGGGCTACTGGCATATGGTTATCATAGTCAGACAAAACAAATTTACCTGCACATCTTTCAAATGCTACCTTGTGGCCCTGTTAAGCCCATCTCGAGCAGCTCGAATGTATGCATCGGCCGAGCTGAAGGCGTTAAATGACTCTTCTGAAAAGCCAGGGTCTTGCAAAATGGCCCGGCGGCGCCGATGATTCATGGCACTCTCCACTTCCGAGTTGGTGACGGATACATCATCCGAGTCCTCGGCTGGAGGACAGTCCGGCGTCGCCCCCGCATTAGCCCCCGTCTTCACGACAGGATTTGAATCCTGGCTGCGGGAAATACGGCCGCTCAAACCTCCGGATATAGTCCGGCGCACCTTTTTCCTGACACATGGAAAACGGAAAGGTCACAGTCGGACGTGACTTCCCAGGAGCACATTGGAAAATTCATACTTCTTCGATGAAGGCCCGGCCATGTCTTCGTTTGCTTTCCTCTTGGAAGGCTCGCCTGGTGTGGGAGATGCTCTCTTCGGAGATACCCCTGGAGCGGTACGGTGCGTCGAACCCTTCCCCTTTTGAGCACAGGATGGTGCGGTGGGTGAGAAGGAAGGAGAGATCTCTTTTGGATAAGGTGTCTTTGGATTACTTACGTGTGAAGCTGGAAGGAGGCCGGGGTAATCGGCGATAATGGGTACATATGTACCATCATAGCTCATCTGATAGAATGTTGCCTCCTCAAGCTCCACGAATATGTCCAGATCTTCTTCATATCCGGGGTCAAGATCCCGGTTACGATTTTCCGGCTGAGGGGCAGGGTCATGGATCCCTTCGATAGCCTTTCGCCATTCCTGTTAGTAACGGGTAAGATGCTGCGTGTCAACGAATAATCCAGGGACAAGATAAAATAAGTGGAGCCGAAGCTTACCTAGCTGCGAGGATTGTACATAGAAAGTCTATCTCGATATTGGAGACGGCTGAATGATAGAGGCAAAGGTGTCCCGTCTTTCGATGAGATGATGGATATCGCTTTGGTGGAAGTCGACTTTGACGATCCAACTACGAACGTGCGAGGACGTCGCGCCTTAGCAATCGCTAAACCAACTCCGAGAGGTTATTGACCACGCCGGAGCACGATCAACCTGACCACGAGGGTCTGTTTCCTGCGAGCAAACGAAGAACAAGCAAGAAACTAAGATTGCAATCTGGATATTGCGAATATAAGATGAAAGCTTTATTGATCAAGGTGGGGTTCTGTGACGCCTTTGTCTGGTCGTTGAACACAAACGAAGTACGCGAAGTTGCAGCTATGGCGAACTTTTAATCTAAACAAAACCCAAAGTCTAAACGATGCCCTAAGGGCTGTATATATGGAGGAAGAGGGGGGAATTTCGTGGCCCTTGGTGGAGGGGTCCGAAATCAACCCTATCTCTTGTTTCCCCACACATACGGCCTCTAAAAATAGCCTATACTTATGTATTTCGAAATTACATGGGCCTGGCCCAATAATAAGGTGACGCAGCACCTAAAATAGCCTCGGGACGAAATTTATGAAGTGGCATCTTGTATATTTCGTCCAAGGCTTCATGCACCCATTATGGTGGCTTCAAAGTCCTGAAATCATCACTTGTAACTCCGTTCTTGTTCCCCTTGCGCATGCCATCATCTCCATGCTTGTTCTTGCTCCAATGTTCATCCTTCTCCAAGCTAGGCCCTTCATTTGTAAGCAAAACAAATGTATCCAATTTAGGCAGCATCATATTCTCATGAACATTAGAATCATTACCAAGAAACGAAAGTACCTGGTAATTTAGTTGGCGTGCGCGAGCTCTAGTAATTGGTCCAGTATGTATAGCAGCAGGGCCTGTGGGTGTAACAATGGTATTGATGTCCTCATAAAATTTGAAGGTGATTCCAATTGGGTTGGAAAGTGCACGAAATCTAGTTTCCAACAAAAAAAGAATCACCCAATTCGGAGTCCGTATGAAAAACTTGTGTGCGTTTTGAGTCAGGTATGTCTGTGCAGTCCGAATCTGAATCCAGAACGTGAGAGACTTGGACTCTATCTTCTCTTGGGCCAAAAGTGACGTGAGAGAACTTTTTGGACAGCAAATAAACATCTCTTTCTTCCTTATCTTCATATGTGGATTGTACAAATGTCCCATACACCTGCAATTAGACAAAACACAAAAGTGTGTGAAGTATTTTTGTTCTGGATAACATAAATAGATTATTGAATAGTTTGCACTAGAAATCACCTGACAAATATGCATATATGCAATATTTTTGGTCATATTCAAGGTAGTCATGTCCTCATCATCCTCCCCTTCTTGAAAATAAAGCCGTCCTCGGCGTTGCTTAATCTGAAATGTGGTTAACAAAAGAGACAAGGTGTACATGTTGTATATGTATATGTCATCCATTTTTACTTCCCTTGATTTTTGCATATATGACACATGAATAGATGAGTAACTTGCATAGTTCATAAAATCTAAAGCCAAAAAATTAGCACAAGAAGTAGAAGGCATGAAAATATTGCAACTCAGTTTGCACATATAAGTGAAGCTCTTATTCATTTCAAAAGATTGACAATGTTCATCATTAAACCATCCCAACATTGGTGAATAAACCTTACTTGCATCAAATTTACATGCTACAACATGCTTAAATAAGCAAACATGCAATAAGTCATTCAACACAGAATCATCACCAAGATTAGAGGTCATATCAAAATGATTAAACATTGGTTCTTTTGCATCAATAGTTAATTCAATGGGTGCACTCAAAATTGTTGGTATTTCAGTTGTTTGATCACATGGCAAAGTCAAATTATCAACGTAGTCCTCTAAAATAGGTGGTGTGATCAAAGTAGTGGGTAGCTCATCAGATGGTGCATTCAAATTGACAAGGCATTCATCATTCTCATGTAGAGATGGAAGATCAGTACCTTTGTCATTACCTCTTATGATCAACTCAGATGATGTAGCCACTCTCAGGAGCGATGTGTCACATGGTGGAGGTGATGTAGTCCTGACAACAACGGATGTGGTTGTCATAGTATGCCTAGTAGTTGAAGGAACAATCATATCAACTCTTGGAATGTGCACCGTGCGCTTGTTCTCCTCGTGGCCAACACGTCGTTTTATTTCCTGTTCAGCTTTGCAAGCAAGATGAAACAAATGGTCCATAGGATAACACTCTTCATGAATTAGTATCTCTTGAATATCACGGTTTAATCCTCCCCAAAATCTATCCATAAAATCATCTTCACTTTCTTCTAAAGAGGAATGCAACAAGGTAGTTTGTAAATCATCATAATATTTTGTTACAGTTTCACTACCTTGTTTTAAGTGTTGCAACTTCTTAATCATGTCACGAGTATAATAAGCAGGGACGAAAGTATGTCGCATGGCAAGTTTCAAATCATCCCAAGTAGTAGGTATATAATCAGGGTGTAACCGACAATATTCACTCCACCAAACCAAAGCATAACCAGTGAAAGAACCAACCGCAACCTTAACCTTTTTATGTTCATCAAAATTATGGGAAGCAAATTGATAGAGGCAAAGGTGTCCCGTCTTTCGATGAGATGGTGGATTTTGCTTTGGTGGAAGTCGACTTTGACGATCCGACTACGAACGTGCGAGGACGTCGCGCCTTAGCAATCGCTAAACCAACTCCGAGAGGTTATTGACCACGCCGGAGCACGATCAACCTGACCACGAAGGTCTGTTTCCTGCGAGCAAACGAAGAACAAGCAAGAAACTAAGATTGCAATCTGGATATTGCGAATATAAGATGAAAGCTTTATTGATCAAGGTGGGGTTCTGTGACGCCTTTGTCTGGTCGTTGAACACAAACGAAGTACGCGAAGTTGCAGCTATGGCGAACTTTTAATCTAAACAAAACCCAAAGTCTAAACGATGCCCTAAGGGCTGTATATATGGAGGAAGAGGGGGGAATTTCGTGGCCCTTGGTGGAGGGGTCCGAAATCAGCCCTATCTCTTGTTTCCCCACACATACGGACTCTAAAAATAGCCTATACTTATGTATTTCGAAATTACATGGGCCTGGCCCAATAATAAGGTGACGCAGCACCTAAAATAGCCTCGGGACGAAATTTATGAAGTGGCATCTTGTATATTTCGTCCAAGGCTTCATGCACCCATTATGGTGGCTTCAAAGTCCTGAAATCATCACTTGTAACTCCGTTCTTGTTTCCCTTGCGTATGCCATCATCTCCATGCTTGTTCTTGCTCCAATGTTCATCCTTCTCCAAGCTAGGCCCTTCATTTGTAAGCAAAACAAATGTATCCAATTTAGGCAGCATCATATTCTCATGAACATTAGAATCATTACCAAGAAACGAAAGTACCTGGTAATTTAGTTGGCGTGCACGAGCTCTAGTAATTGGTCCAGTATGTATAGCAGCAGGGGCTGTGGGTGTAACAATTGTATTGATGTCCTCATCATCCTCCCCTTCTTGAAATGAAGTCGTCCTCGACGGAAGTTCATCTTCCTCACCCAAATAAGGCTTCAAATCTACAATATTAAAAGTGGGACTAACCCCAAAATCTGCAGGCAGCTCAAGTTTATATGCATTATCATTTATTTTCTCTAACACCTTAAAGGGACCATCAGCACGTGGCATTAACTTTGATTTGCGCAAATCAGGAAATCTATCCTTACGCAAATGTAACCAAACAAGATCTCCAGGTGCAAACACAACATGTTTTCTACCCTTATCTCCAGCAAGTTTATATTTAGCATTCATGCGCTCAATGTTTTCCTTAGTTAACTCATGCATTTTTAAAATCAATTCAGCACGTTGTTTAGCATCAAAATTAACCTTCTCCGAAGATGGAAGAGGCAACAAATCAATAGGTGCACGAGGTAGGAAACCATACTGATAGAGGCGAGGGTGACCCGATCTTTCGATGAGATAATAACTATCGATTTGGCGGAGACGACTTTGACGATCCGACTACAAACGTGCACGACGTTGCGCCTTAGCAATCGGTAAACCAATCTCCTGAGGTTACTGACGATGCCGGAAGCACAGTCAGCCTGACCACGAAGGTCTATTCCTGCAAGCAATCGAAGAACGAGCAAGAATATGATAAAGCAATCTGAATATTGCAAATATATATGAGGTATTGATAATGGTGGGGATCCGTAAGCGGTCTTGGTCTGGTCGTTGGACACAAACGAAGTACACGAAGTTGCAATGGCTAACTTTTAACTAAACAAATCCCAAGGAAAAGCTACTAGATGGATCTACTTATATAGGAGCAAGGGGTGGCGGCCAAGGAGGTGGGAGGACGTCCCAAGGCAGCCTAAAACTAAATCTAGGTCGTACAAGGCCAATGGGCCCAAGTGGAGGTGATGTAACACCTTTGGACTTGTAGTTTGACTCGGATTCTGCTGCAGCATCAGATTATTTCGTCCACAACTCAACACTCCGGACGAATTTGAAGGTGATTCCACTTGGGTTGGAAAGTGCACGAAATCTAGTTTCCAACAAAAAAAGAATCACCCAATTCGGAGTCTGTATGAAAAACTTGTGTGCCTTTTGAGTCAGGTATGTCTGTGCAGTCAGAATCTGAATCCAGAACGTGAGAGACTTGGACTCTATCTTCTCTTGGGCCAAAAGAGACGTGAGAGAACTTTTTGGACAGCAAATAAACATCTCTTTCTTCCTTATCTTCATATGTGGATTGTACAAATGTCCCATACACCTGCAATTAGACAAAACACAAAAGTGTGTGAAGTATTTTTGTTCTGGATAACACAAATAGATTATTGAATAGTTTGCACTAGAAATCACCTGACAAATATGCATATATGCAATATTTTTGGTCATATCCAAGGTAGTCATGTCCTCATCATCCTCCCCTTCTTGAAAATAAAGC
>NW_025227186.1:0-1025 GCF_018294505.1 Triticum aestivum | reverse complement strand
TCTCTCTCCAACTTTCCTCTTGAAAAGTTTGAGACAATTTTCTGATAAATTCTTTCAAAGAATGCTACTAACTCAAGCTTTCCAATGCAAAAAGAATCACCCAATTCCAGATTGATTCTAGATAGATCCAATTTTTTTCTTCTCTCTTTTTTTTCTTTTTTTTTCTATCTTTTTTTTTCTTTTTTTTTTCCGAAACCTACTCCGGCAAGGAAACACGAATCGGAATCTAGATGGATCTCGAAAACAAACCTAATATGCAAGGAACTCGGATTGGTGGTGGATATATGGTGGTGGTATATGGCAGCGGTGGTGGTAGCGGTGGTAGTATATGGATATGGATCATTGGTGGTATATGGACACGGATTGGTGGTGGTATATGGATACGGATTCGGAGCGGTGGCGGATAAGCGGTGGTGGTAGATGGCAGGGGCGATGATGATGGTGCGGCGGCGGCGTGACAACTTATGACCAGAACTCGAAACTCTAAAAGACTAGACTCTAAGACCAGCAACTAGACACGATGATGCAACCGCAAATTCAACAAAGCAAAACCCTAAAAAGATTATGCAAAGGCTCAGATTGGTTCGGATATGATGAACTAACCCTAATTTTTTTTGTGGCTTTTTCGTGGACTGTAGGTATGAAGAACAGACTCGATCTAAACTACGAAAAACTGTAAAATCTCACCGAGCAACCTGGAAATCTGATACCACTTGATAGAGGCGAGGGTGACCCGATCTTTCGATGAGATGATAACTATCGATTTGGTGGAGACGACTTTGACGATCCGACTACAAACGTGCACGACGTTGCGCCTTAGCAATCGCTAAACCAATCTCCTGAGGTTACTGACGATGCCGGAAGCACAGTCAGCCTGACCACGAAGGTCTATTCCTGCAAGCAATCGAAGAACGAGCAAGAATATGATAAAGCAATCTGAATATTGCAAATATATATGAGGTATTGATAATGGTGGGGATCCGTAAGCGGTCTTGGTCTGGTCGTTGGACACAAACGAAGTACAC
>NW_025227185.1:0-7680 GCF_018294505.1 Triticum aestivum | reverse complement strand
GTTTGGCTTGTTGATGCACAATGGCTGCAACTTGTGAGTTTGGTGCTTTGTTCTTCCTTCCCACATGAAAGATTTCACAATCAACATACATAACTCTCTCTTGAAATAGGCTTTCGCCCCGCTTTATAAATAAAACAACCATCCATAGAATCAACATACATAACTCAGGTTATTAAATGGAGTATTTGACTTGTACTTTACACTATACATAGTGGGGGTGGGGGGGGGGGAGGGTGATAATTAGTAAAGCGACAAATAATGTTCTGTTATTGGGAGTGTATTGTGATTAATTGTCATTTGATAACACAAGGGAGACAAATTTTGGATTGTGTGTCAACTTACAAAAGGGCAGTGTTTTAATACCCATTAATTGGTTGTGAAGCCTAGCTGTTTTACCGCCGCTTGTTTACAATAGCAGACATTAATTCACGTACATGAAATAAGAAATTTTAATATAATTACACAACTATCGCAGTGCTTTGCCCTATGTATATCAATGCATAGAAACAAGCGCAGTTCGCGGTGTGTGTGTTTATCGATGAAACCTCATTACGAAGGTGTACTTGGTCTGGACGTCAGGTGAGAAGGAGGATGTTCCCATGACAAGGTTTGTGATGTGATTCTGTTCGATGAGCTTGACGATGCCATTCGCAGTACTATTCTTCGCGGTCAGCTTGCATCTGTAAAAAAAGTCATTTTTTATTCTGAATCAACAAGAAGTGAATGAAATACATGCATCATGATTTTGAGAATGGAATTGGCCGTTTTTTAGCTGAGCAGACCTTGAGAGAATCTTTGCAGAAGTCGAGGTAGTGGTTCAAAAGTGTGTTCATCTCCTCATCCTCATCCTTCCGGTAAGCCTTGAGCTCCTTCTCCTGGAGCTGGCTTGCATCGACCGTGCGAAATCCTGCAACACAAGAATTTGATCAGCATAGATAAATAGATAGATACATGTATAGACAGAAAAAATATGCAGAGGCCGGGGGTCATCCTCCTTTTCTAAAAGAAAATATAGATAGATAGATAGATGTATAAATATATAGATAGACAGACAGATAGATAGAGCAAGTGACTGAAGACAGAAGCAACAACAATATAAGTACGTAGTGTGGAGAAGGAAAACATTTTATTGTGTATCTTCATTACTTTGTGCAGAGAGTCTGGAGCTTAATTTTACCGGTCATGATTCTGTGATCGGGCTGGTGGACGTGCAGCAAGACAAGCTTGTCATCGCCGGCGAGGAGGTTCTGAGCGGCCCAGAGGAGGTTGGACCTGCCATTCTCTTCGTCCTTCCCAACGGCCACATACAGCTTCCCTCCTCCTCCTCCTTCTCCTCCTCCGTCTCTGCCTCTGCCGCCATCCACCTCGCCCTTCACTAGGGCCAGATACAGCCCCCCTCCTCCGCCGTCATCCTCCAAGATGGCGGTGGCCTCCTTGTCTCTGGCACCGGCATCGAGGCTAGTGCTCGTGGGAGCTGGGCGCCGGGAGTGTCTGATCTTGGCCAAGTAGGATTCTTTCCTTTGCTTGGCCTCGGAAGCGCCGTAGCTGTACATCTCGCACCCGACCGATTTGTGGTTGCAGGATGCTTCTCTGGCACACCATTTGGTCGCCGATTACCCCGGGTAATAAAGCCGCTGCTCCATCGCAAAAAGGAAAGGAAAAAGTAAGTAGCCGTTGGCTTCTCAAGTTTGTTTTTAGGGAAACGGCAGGACTCTGCTTCTTGATTAGAATGGAGTCTGCAAAGAACGGCTTTTTGTAATTTGCCTAAACCAGGTGTGCCGTTGGATTGGTTGCAGAAAACAATCCCAACAAACACTCCATGCACATGCATGCATAAATTGTTGGGTACCTTTGCCGTTTGAGCTATTTCTGTGAGTTCGCCTGTGTTTTCTCAACACAATTAATACCAACGGTCACCTTTTTTTTAGGGGAATACCAATAGTCACCTGGCAGGCAGGTTATACATGCAACGCGTATCAACTCCCAGGGTCCAAATCTGCGTTTTTTTACTTCCTCCTTTCCGGTTTAAAAGACGCATGTGTATCCCTAGATACTCAATTTTGCTCCATACAATACAAATTTTGTGTCACAAAAGTTATACCATCAGAAAATATAACATTTGAAGTTTCTAATGGTGTATTCTTTTTGAGACGATGTAACTTCTGCTGCAATTTATGTTGCCGCTAAATCTCTTCTCCGGCGATTTTAATCAGTGCCAGGAACGCAACTCCACCCCAGATGCAATTCAATCATGCCGCCACCGGAAACGAATCACCTTGGCAGCACGTACGATCTCTAGCTTCTAAGCAAGCCGGAACTAGCAGCTACAGCTTTCCAAGCAAAGCTAAACAAACTGCCTCTCCGCCGTATCCTAAAAAAAACTTCTGTTTAGAGGATCGAGCAAAAAACAGCCCTCCAACAGCTTCCGTATATTCAATTTTTTTTACAGGATTCCTTACATTTTTTGAAACTTTCTCTATGTTTACGAGAAGATGATCCTTTCCGTATAATTTGGCGGACTGGAGATCCGCCTGAAATTTCACAGAAGAGACCCTCGTGCGGCTAGCCGCCATGCCAGGCCACCACCGCATCGCCGAGCCTCTGCTGCCGCGTTGTCGGGCCCCGCCGCCCACCTCACTGCACACATGCTCGTACCCACACGCACACACGCAAACACATGTGCACGTGCGCACGCGCGCGCGCGCACACACAGGCGCTTGCGTCCCGTCCCGTGCCGAGCCCACCAAGCGCCTGCTCGCCCTGGCCATAGCCGCCTTGCGCAAGCTCGCCCAGTCCTCCACAGCTCGCACCTCGTGCACCCCGGTGCGCCCTGCTGTTTGCGCACGCGCAGCCACAACCCACCGGTTAGGCTCGATCCAGCGAGGTCCGATGCCTCGGTCGTGCTCAACCATGGGCGCCTGCCATGCATGCCCGAACTGACCAAAAGGTCTTGCGTCTCTTCCGGCATTGCTTCACGGCCAAGAGGAACATCGTTCCTAGTGAAAAGAAAGCAGAGAGGGAGGGAAATAGCGTTCCTAGTGAAAATATATCCTAAATTCTATTGTTTTCTTTTCTGATGATGCGAGCTGCTGCTCTCATCGCCATGACCCACGGCTGCTCCACCTCCTACGCTCCTACTTGCCTTGTCGCGCCGCCAATGAACAGATCCTATCTTTACTTAGAACTCATCAGAAAACCATTTTTGTTGTGGTCATTGTTAACCTACAAGTTTATGAGAGTAGTTTTTCTACACCCACCTTGGTGCACCCACGCAAGAAAACATACCAAAATATTTTTAAAAAATCTGAAACTTTGTGAGAATGATCATCAACAAATGTTAGAGAGGCATGTAAATTTTCGTGGTCAAATGACATCCGAGGAGCTCTATACAAAAGAGACAAAATTACTCAAAATGTACGTGCACTGTTTGACCGAAATTTGAAATTTTGTTTTTTTTGTACAGTTTTCCTCGGATGTCATTTGACCACCAAACATGGCAAGCATCTCTAACATTTGTTGATGATCATTTCCACAAAGTTTCAGATTTTTTCAAAATGTTTTGGTATGGTTTTATTGCGTGGGTGCATCGAGATGGGGTTCAGCCACTACTTTCCCCCAGTTTATATACGCTATGTGTCGTGGTTATTTCACTGAAAATACATTTAGGATCAACTGTGTATGGAGGAGCTAGTGACTACCGAAAAATGTAGATGGGAGTACGCATCAGGAATTATAGGTTGAAGCCCTCTGGAGGTAATACTTTACTCTTGTGTGGTGTTCTTGCTCTTGCACGTAAGGCTTACAGTGTTGTACTGATGTTCAATGCTGGGCCGGTGCAACTCTCCCATCTTATATAGAGTGCGTCAGGAGGGGTTCCATGATGGGCTGGTACTAATGCGGGTAATGGTGGCCCATGAACGTCTGATTGTTTCCAGCCTAACTAAGAAATAGCAGTTGTATAGTTAACAAGCAATATAGTCGTTGGGTAACACCTGTGTTTAATGCGTGGTGAAAATCGTCGACTGGCCGTTTGTCGTTGGGCGACGCCTCTGGTAGCTGGCTCGTCGTTTGTCTATCTCGGACCGACTGGAGGAAAGATGCCCAACATGAGGGCTGACTTCTCGACCGGAAAGTGACCCCTGCTAGGTTGTCCCATGGTTTGTAATCTTCATTTGCCAGAGCATTGGATGCGCTCTGTATTACAAACGGCGTCTGGCCCAAATCAGCACAATGCAAGCCGGCTAGCCGGAGGCTAGTAGGCTAGTTCTATTTTTTTTTTCTAAATAGTTTGAATTGCTTACCACATGTGTCATATGACTAGAAGTAAGAAAACTACAAGCCAAGATGAGATCCCCGCATGTGGCTGCATCGATGCTTGGTCTGTGCGGCGCTGGACTGCTGCAGTCGCCCCATCGCCATGTCAAGCTCATCTACTAGGATTGGAATTGACTGGGCATGCAACGTTTGGTAGCCATGTGGATCCACTTGCTCTGAAAACAGATCCGCCAATGTCTATAATTTCGGACAGGTATGATAAATATCTCTGATTTTCCTGGTTAATCAAATGCAACCAATTGTTTTTTTAATGACATGCTAGTCGTCATGCTTTCATCTGGTAAAATTTCAGCCTGAATATCGTCAAGATAGCAGTATAATTCCCCCAAGAGCAACTTCCTTATTTCAGCCTTGATTTTTCTGGGTCCTAACTCTCACCTAGTACCAAGTCTATATTATTGAGTTTTCATGTAGGTAAAATTATAGGAACCTAGCTGAAATTCACAAAGCATCCGTACACACCTCAAATTATTGTGAACTCATAACTAATGTTAACCTGACAAGCATACAAGCTGGATTTATGACTTGGTCCAGAAGAATCAACAATTGCTCCGTTTGGCACATCCTCAACCCATATATTGAGCTAGGTGTTCTCCCTAAGCCGGCATACATATGTTTGATACAAATATAGATATTGGATACACTTTTAAGTGTCTATTGATAACAGTCACATAAAACTTATATTTATTGTTATTGATTGTTTACTTAAGGGCCCTGGGTTCTAGTTTTGCACTAGTAGAAAAAGAGGCTTCCATACGCCCCCATTAGTCCCCAAAATAATCGAACTGCGACCAAAGGGGTCTTTAGTCGCGGTTCGGGAGGAGACCCGCGACCAACTATCTGGGCCCAGCGCGCTCGGTCGACAGCTGGCGGACGGGAGGGGCTTTAGTCCCGGTTAGCCAGACCAACCGGGACTAAAGGTTAGTCCTTTAGTCGCGGTTAGTCCTTTAGTCCTTTGCTCTAGTGTATATACATCAACGGTGCAGTCAGTGAACAATTTCGATGTGCGTGTTTATCGACGAAACCTCGTTATGAAGCTGTATTTGGTTTGGACTTACGGTGAGAAGGAAGATGTTCCCATGACAAGGTTTTTGATGTGACTCTGATCAATCAGCTTGACAATGCCACAGGCAGGGCTGTTACTCTCGACCACCATCGCTTCAGCTTGAGACTGTAAATTTGTTCAAAGAACAGTTATATATGGGATGAGATGAACTAGAAGAGCAACCACGAAGTGAATTATATATATGCATGATTTTCATAATGGAATTAATTTAGCTGACCTTGAGATAAGATATGCAGAAATCGAGGTACCGGTCTAAAATTGTGTTCATCTCCTCCTTCTCAGACTTCCTATATGCCTGGAGCTCCCTCTCCTGCAGCTGGCTTGCATCAACCTTGCGTAATCTCGCGGCACCAAATAAACCTTGTGTAATCGAGGTGCTGGCATGGCGACCTACGCACACGCAATAGTTTGCCCTTCCTACGTCCAGGTTTGTGATAATAATATATGCGGACGAGATTTCCAGTAACCGGACAATTTTCAAAAATTCTGACCGGAAAAGCGAAAATCCATCTCTGCACCTTGGTAACAGCACAAGAACAATATAATTATGGAAATGCTTCTCATCAACTGGCCGATTGACTGCAAAATGTCCACCGCATCGTCTGCGCCCCATGTTCCCCTGATCGAGCCGTCAGGAGCAACATGACCCTTGTTGCAAGACGCATGAGCACAACACAAACTACGTGACAGACCGTGCAGAAAAAACCCGAAAAAAACTTTTTTTAGAGGGATTGCAACAAGGCTCATGTTGCAAAGCGCTGAGTGTAATACGAGACTTGTTGCAAAGGCTCAGCGAGCTGATCGGACACAGGAAAAATGTAAAAAATAACTGCTCGAGGATTGTAACAAGGCTGCTGTTGCAAAGCGCTGCGACGCAACACGAGGCTTGTTCAAAGGCTCAGCCATATCATCCGGCCGAAACATAGCATGTCCCATATAATTACTGCAAAAAAATGAAAACAACAACACAAGAAGAAGTGCTTTGCTACTATCCCTCCGCCCCATAATATAAGAGCCTTTTTTATACTAGGGCGGACGGAGTAATTTCGTTTCCTCAACTGTATCATTTTTGTAGATTATCCGGGGAAGGAAAAATAACATGGCTTATGAGATGGGGAACGACGATAGAAGTTACTGGTGAAATGCTGATAGGAATAACAAGAAACTCAGAATTGATGCGAATAAGAAACTGCCCCGTTTTATGTAGGCTCAGTCTATGGATACTGTGAAAAATTAGACACAAAAAGGTAAAAGCAGGTCAAACAAAAACTAAAATAAGAGTGTGGTTTTCTGTAGGTCAAGCTACATGGTACCCCTTATCTTAGCCATCCATTTCAGCATCAAGATCCGTACCGGAGCCAAACGAAAAAACATATAAACTTCAAATTTTACAGGACAATAAAACATTCTAACAAGAATGTGGGGAAAACATTTCGTATTTTTCGTGCATTTTAAATGCTTAATTTTTTAATAAATTTTTTCTCATTTTGTATATTTATTTCGAACAAAAAAATCTGAAACTTTTTTCACACATTGAAGTTCTAAAGTTTGTTTGATCTTCAAGGTTTGAAGTCCATATGTTAGTTCATTTGAGAGAAACAAAAAGGAGAAATTTTCATGTAGTAAGTTAGTTGAAGAGCACAGATCTCAAAGCAATAGGGGTGAGAATAAGAGGTTCCATGTAGCTCGACCTCTATATGAACTTTCTGCTAATACGAAGTAAAATGGGTGGGGGCAAACGAGATAACGAGAATCCACCACAATGACATCCTTACCAGTTATAATTTTGTTGGCAGGCTTGTGGACATGCAGCAGGACGAGCTTGTCGCCGCTGCCGAGGAGGTTCCGAGCGGCCCACAGGAGGTTGGACCTGCTGTCCTCTTCATCCTTTCCGATGGCCACATACAGCTTCCTTCCTCCTCTGCCACTGCCATCCTCTTCGCCCTTCCTTACAGCCACGTACAACCTTCTCTTGGTGGTCATCCTCCAAGCTGGCAGTGGCCTCCTCTTTTTTGGCACAAACACCAACACCGGCACCGCTCTTATGAGCCTCGGTGGACGTCCTCCAGGAATGCCTTATCTTGGCCAAGTAGGATTCTTTCCTCCGATTAGCCTCGCGTGCAATGTAGTTGTACATCGAGCTGCCAGAAGATGATGATGATGATGATGATGATGCAGACTTAGGCTTAAAAACTGTTGAGAATCTGCTCGACCAAGCTCGTCAAACAGATCACAAAGATGGATAAATTTCTCACACAAACCCTAGATCGAAAGATCCC
>NW_025227184.1:0-5090 GCF_018294505.1 Triticum aestivum | reverse complement strand
TATAATCGATAAATGAAATGTTTTGGATTCCTTCTAGTGAAAATTATCAAGTAGTATGAGCGATCGTTTGCATATCTCACTGACTGGACAAAACTTTATTTACGCTATTTGACACTATTAATTTCTTCATTGAGCTGTCATTGATAATTTCATTTCTTATGTCAAGTTTGCGGTTGTTGTGATGCCATTCTATTTGCTTATTTAAAGCTGTTGTAGATAAGAGATGTTGTTATAGATAAGACTTCGATAAAATTCTCTCCCGATCAATGACTGTACTCTTATACATTTCGTCCAAATATTTTTAATTGCGTAAACTACGACACCATGAGTTCCACAGGTAAGATTTTTCTTCTCGAAAAGGAGGATGACCCCTGGCCTCTCCATCTGGAAGATGCATGCAGCCATTTTATTAATTATTCACAAATACCCTACAAAGTAGTACATCAGTAGTCTGAAGCCACCATCTTAGCAACATCCGTCGCTATTCCTATCCACATGATGAAGGGGTGCCAATAATCTGAGCCTAATACCAAACAAACATCGCACAAATGCCTACCATCTAAAGCCGGAGGCCCCAACCAAGCCACATACTAGGTTATTTGGCGCAAACCGGTCTGACGCACTCTCATATATCGTCGCCGCCGTCTTCCACTAATCCATCTTCAGAGAAGGTACTAACACATCAACCTTGCCAGGCCTGCCGTCGACGCCCCAGGGTGCCAGACAACGCCTCCTCCCTGCGTGCGTCCATCATCACAAATCCGTCGCCGGGGCCCTGCCGCGCCACGCCGCCGAGACTCCACGTCGTCGATGCGTCACTTGGAATGCCGCTCCACCGCTGGGACCGTCCACTGGCCCCTCAAGCCAATACACACCTCCAAAGACGCCCCCAAGGATGCAACGACACAAGTGCGCCGCCGTCATCCAATCGATTGATCTTGGGCTAACGACGCCGAGGGCGTCACCATCACCGGCTCGGGCCACCGACCGAAGACCAGGTTTTCACCCGGATCTGTCCCATGAGTATCCAACCGACAACATGTGCACCGTCCAGACCGCCTTCAAAGCCCCAGATCTGTCCACCCAGATCTGACGACCATCCACAACAGCACTGCCACCATGGGAGCCCTAGCACACCGGCCACTGCCTGCGTGTTGCCACCACTGGAGCTTGGGAGAAGGGCCGCCACCCCACCTCGCCAAACCGCGAGAGCCACCGTGATGAATCCCGCGCGCTCGTCACCGTCGCTAAACCGATCCAATCCGGAGCCAAAGACACCAGATCGTCGGTGCAGATGGAAGGCCCCTCCCCGTCGCCTCGCTGGAGCGGCGCGGGAGGGTTGGATCGTGAGGAGAGGTTGGGGCCCTTATTGGCAGGAGTGGAGACCCTTATAGCTAGCCTTAAGATGGTAAGATTGTAGGAGTGGAGACCCTTATACCGCTCTTATATTAGAGGGAAATACACTTTGAAACCTGGTTGTATATACACCCTGTATGAGGTTTTTTTTAATAAATAAACAAAAGGTCAAAATAGTTTAGAAGGTTTTTTGGAATAAACTTGACTTTCTTTTGCACTAGTATATAAATTTTCACGAAAAAAAACCAACGCCGACTTCAGGGCAAAAAATACAAAATTTATTTGCTATTATAGGTCACTATTCACACTATTTTAGCCAAAACTTTGTCTTTTTTGAAAAGAAGTCAAAGGGGGATTTTCTTTTTTTTTTGGAATTTTTCTCACAAGTAAAATGGAAGGTCAAGTTTATTTCAAAAATAGTTTCAGAATTTTTTGACTTTTTGTTGAATTACTAATTATTATTTTTCATATAGGGTGTAGATACGCCCAGAGAACCAAACGTCCGCTTCCGCACCCTTTATAATTATAATTATAACTGTATTATCGTGGAGACCAACACCGTGTGAAAGCTGTGTATACTGCAAATTAGTACTACAAACTAGTGACAAGTTGGCAAGGTTCCACCGCATAATCGGATCTTCACATATTATTCTCCCGCCGAGAATGTTTTAAATAAGCTAAGTACTGTCTGCATCAGGTTCTGGCCTCACGATGATCTAATGCCGCAGCTATATTATGAGCTGTGATTCGCCGGACCGATTGCAATTTGGCAAAGAGAAACGAAGAAAGTGGGAGGATGCAAGACAACAATTTAAATAGTACGGAGCACGGCTTTCAATGCTGTGCTCTTGCTGCTTAATCTGCATATGTTTAGGAGTAGTTTGTTACAAAAAACTGTTTAGTACTTTAGTTTATATTTCAGATGACCAATGTTTATATGGCTGCTGTTGCTATTTGTACTGAGCGTTGTCTGAATTCTGAAGTTATTTTCCTTTGTTTCTGTGACAACTATTTCATGCACCAAAATTTCTTCATGTTTCCTATGTTAGAACCAAAGATTAAAATCGCGGGCAAAGGGAAATAGCGGAAGGAAAGTTTGCCGCGATCGTTAAGGAAGAAACGGCGCGATCTCCGGCGATTGCGGCGCGATCTCCCGCGATTCTGGGAAGGAATTAAATCGCGGGGCTGATTTCACGCGGAGATAGCGGCGTGATAGCGGTCTTTTCGCCCGCGATTTAAAACTTTGTTAGAACCAAACAACTTTTAATACATATCCCTTGTTTGCAGTTCATGTAGAATTCAAGTCAAATAACACAAAGTACAAGACATGTTTAACACCATCCACCTAATCCTTCAAAAAAATTTCCTAATCCTTTAAGAAAATTTCTACGTTTTTCCTGTGCTAGAACCAAGCAATTTTTATGCAGATTCCCGTGTTCTCTATTCATGTAGAACTCAAAATTGTATGGCATCGCAATTCTACATTTTTGGCTATGCATTTTTAGTATCACGTGGACCAACGAGACCCTTAATCTGTATGTTTATTTGCTTGTATACTATATAAAAAACTATCAATGTTTTGAAACATGTGGGTGCTGCATTCTATTTTGTTCTGAAACGTATCTGAATTCTGAAATTGGGTTTAGCAAGCGTTGAAGAACAATTTCAAACATCGTATTTGTATGACAAGCTATCTCAGAAATACTGAAAAGACCGTATGTGGCTATGTCTGGAGGACCTAGCACTGCATATCCATTTATCATCAAAATTCTGTATTTTCTTGCTTTCCTCTGGCCTACTGAAACCGGCGGTGCGCTTACCTTCTTCCTGCCATACCATGTAGGTACGGAGGAGAGACAAATTAACTCCATCTTTCAAGAAAGTCACAAAATCCATGGTTGTAGTGAGAACATAAGATACAGATCATCGTATGATCTTGACCTTTTCTCCCAAAGCTTGCTTGTGTCTGTACATTCTGTTCCTTTCAGGTATATTCCCAGCATAACCATGATCTGGTTTCAGTATTTTTATCCCCACAATTCTATAGTACCGAAACTCAAAGGTCAAACCTGAAAACTAAATGTTGGCATTTCTTAACAATCCTTCTAATAATAGAAATGCACATAGCTGTAGCTCTCAAGGCAAGACATTTGACTCTACGTATATTTTTGTAAGAACCATCCTGATATGTACAATCCGTTGTACTTGTAAGCGATGCCGTAATAGGCAATTTTATACTTACAACTAGCAATGTTGGATTGGCATACCACAATATTGTATGTCTTCACCCTGGATTATGCCTGCTATATATACGTATTAGAAGCACCGTACAAAGCACACAAACAAGAGAGAACCAGAAGAAGTACAGAAGGGGGCAGAAGTTTAGTTGAGAGATCGCCGGCGGCCATGGCGACTGAACAGCTCAACGTGTTGAAAGCACTCGATGTTGCCAAGACGCAACTGTACCATTTCAAGGCGGTCGTGATCGCCGGCATGGGCTTCTTCACGGACGCCTACGACCTCTTCTGCATCGCCCTCGTCACCAAGCTGCTGGGGCGCATCTACTACACCGACCCTGCCCTCAACGAGCCCGGCCACCTCCCGGCAAACGTGTCGGCCGCCGTGAACGGCGTGGCCCTATGCGGCACACTTGCCGGCCAGCTCTTCTTCGGCTGGCTCGGTGACAAGCTCGGCCGCAAGAGCGTCTACGGCTTCACGCTCATCCTCATGGTCCTCTGCTCCATCGCGTCCGGGCTCTCGTTTGGACACGAGGCCAAGGGCGTAATGGGGACGCTATGTTTCTTCCGCTTCTGGCTTGGCTTCGGCGTCGGCGGCGACTATCCTCTGAGCGCCACCATCATGTCGGAATATGCTAACAAGAAGACCCGCGGCACCTTTATCGCCGCTGTGTTTGCCATGCAGGGGTTTGGCATCCTATTTGGTACCATTGTCACGATCATCGTCTCGTCCGCATTCCGACATGCATTCCCTGCACCGCCATTCTACATTGACGCCGCGGCGTCCATTGGCCCGGAGGCCGACTACGTGTGGCGCATCATCGTCATGTTCGGCACCATCCCGGCCGCCCTGACCTACTACTGGCGCATGAAGATGCCCGAAACTGCGCGGTACACAGCACTCATCGCCGGCAACACGAAGCAAGCCACATCAGACATGTCCAAGGTGCTCAACAAGGAGATCTCAGAGGAGAATGTGCAGGGTGAGCGTGCCACTGGTGATACTTGGGGCCTCTTCTCGCGACAGTTCATGAAGCGCCACGGGGTGCACTTGCTAGCGACCACAAGCACTTGGTTCCTGCTCGATGTGGCCTTCTACAGCCAGAACCTGTTCCAAAAGGACATCTTCACCAAGATCGGGTGGATCCCGCCGGCCAAGACTATGAATGCATTGGAGGAGTTGTACCGCATCGCCCGCGCCCAAGCGCTCATCGCGCTCTGCGGCACCGTGCCCGGCTACTGGTTCACCGTCGCCTTCATCGACATTATTGGGAGGTTTTGGATCCAGCTCATGGGATTCACCATGATGACCATTTTCATGCTCGCAATCGCCATACCTTACGACTACTTGGTGAAGCCAGGGCACCACACCGGCTTCGTCGTGCTCTACGGGCTCACTTTCTTCTTCGCCAACTTCGGCCCCAACAGCACAACCTTCATTGTGCCAGCCGAGATCTTCCCTGCGAGGCTCCGGTCCACATGCCACGGTATCTCTGC
>NW_025227183.1:0-5647 GCF_018294505.1 Triticum aestivum | reverse complement strand
GAAGTTTAGTTGAGAGATCGCCGGCGGCCATGGCGACTGAACAGCTCAACGTGTTGAAAGCACTCGATGTTGCCAAGACGCAACTGTACCATTTCAAGGCGGTCGTGATCGCCGGCATGGGCTTCTTCACGGACGCCTACGACCTCTTCTGCATCGCCCTCGTCACCAAGCTGCTGGGGCGCATCTACTACACCGACCCTGCCCTCAACGAGCCCGGCCACCTCCCGGCAAACGTGTCGGCCGCCGTGAACGGCGTGGCCCTATGCGGCACACTTGCCGGCCAGCTCTTCTTCGGCTGGCTCGGTGACAAGCTCGGCCGCAAGAGCGTCTACGGCTTCACGCTCATCCTCATGGTCCTCTGCTCCATCGCGTCCGGGCTCTCGTTTGGACACGAGGCCAAGGGCGTAATGGGGACGCTATGTTTCTTCCGCTTCTGGCTTGGCTTCGGCGTCGGCGGCGACTATCCTCTGAGCGCCACCATCATGTCGGAATATGCTAACAAGAAGACCCGCGGCACCTTTATCGCCGCTGTGTTTGCCATGCAGGGGTTTGGCATCCTATTTGGTACCATTGTCACGATCATCGTCTCGTCCGCATTCCGACATGCATTCCCTGCACCGCCATTCTACATTGACGCCGCGGCGTCCATTGGCCCGGAGGCCGACTACGTGTGGCGCATCATCGTCATGTTCGGCACCATCCCGGCCGCCCTGACCTACTACTGGCGCATGAAGATGCCCGAAACTGCGCGGTACACAGCACTCATCGCCGGCAACACGAAGCAAGCCACATCAGACATGTCCAAGGTGCTCAACAAGGAGATCTCAGAGGAGAATGTGCAGGGTGAGCGTGCCACTGGTGATACTTGGGGCCTCTTCTCGCGACAGTTCATGAAGCGCCACGGGGTGCACTTGCTAGCGACCACAAGCACTTGGTTCCTGCTCGATGTGGCCTTCTACAGCCAGAACCTGTTCCAAAAGGACATCTTCACCAAGATCGGGTGGATCCCGCCGGCCAAGACTATGAATGCATTGGAGGAGTTGTACCGCATCGCCCGCGCCCAAGCGCTCATCGCGCTCTGCGGCACCGTGCCCGGCTACTGGTTCACCGTCGCCTTCATCGACATTATTGGGAGGTTTTGGATCCAGCTCATGGGATTCACCATGATGACCATTTTCATGCTCGCAATCGCCATACCTTACGACTACTTGGTGAAGCCAGGGCACCACACCGGCTTCGTCGTGCTCTACGGGCTCACTTTCTTCTTCGCCAACTTCGGCCCCAACAGCACAACCTTCATTGTGCCAGCCGAGATCTTCCCTGCGAGGCTCCGGTCCACATGCCACGGTATCTCTGCCGCTACCGGTAAGGCGGGCGCGATCATCGGCGCGTTCGGGTTCCTGTATGCGTCGCAGGACCAGAAGAAGCCCGAGACCGGCTACTCACGGGGGATCGGCATGCGCAACGCACTCTTTGTGCTCGCAGGCACAAACTTCCTGGGCCTGCTCTTTTCCTTGTTAGTGCCAGAGTCTAAGGGCAAGTCGCTCGAGGAGCTCTCCAAGGAGAACGTCGGCGACGACGACACCATTGCTCCGACTGGTGTCTAGAGACATGCAGGTGTACTTGCACAATCGTGCATTGTTGGTGTGCTTGATTTGCTTTTTTGTGTTCTATTTTTGTTTTCTTTGCCGCGACCACTTTCTAAATTTCTAGTGTTGTAATGGTGACAATGTAATGCGTACACTGTAACAGTGATTCAAATTCCAATTCTGAAAAAAAATAAAAATATCATTTGTACTCCCTCCCATTGTTTCCCATGTCATCAATTATATTTAAGGTTTTAATACATACTGTCAATCATATTGTCTTCTTCAACGTGCACTTCGTTGTAGCCAATGACAAGTTGGACAACACATACACGCAAGTAATATGGTTATTATCCACACAAGGAGCTCTATCATTGTATTCCTCTCTTAAACATTGAGAAGGAAAGAAAATTCTACTCCCTTCGTCCCATAATGCCAGACGTTTTTTGATACTATACGTTTTTTGACACTACATTAGTGTTAAAATACGTCTTATATTATGAGACGCAGGGAGTACTTTTGGTCTTCACACATTAGATCGATTAACTTATACTACCCAACGCCTGGAAGATGACAATAACCGCAGTTTTTTTGTCATTTTGAACATGAAAATAGGATGGATGCCAATAGATTAATTCTTAGGGCGTCTATGATACAACCATGTGATTTTCCTGAAGATATTTCTAAAGTTGGCTCAGTTTTCTATACTACTTAAATTGTATGAATCTCATTAATATTCTAGACTAATTTGTATTTTCTCATTTCCTTTTACTGTCTACTGGATTTATTTCCCTCCTGAAAAAACGTTATTTAGAAGTACCTTAAAACTAGTAAAATTCATGGGTTAAGGTTTTAGCTTTGATACGTGTAATCCAAATTCTGCCAGTAGTTGAGAGTAAACATTTCCTTTTTGCTTTAAAAGATGAATCTGTTGTGAAATGGAAGATGTGAAAGCTATAAGTATACCTCTTCTTTCACCTTTAATCATGAATGTTCTCTTATACTCCAGTGTAATCATCTTAACTTGCTCAAGAAAATAATGAGTAGCCAAATGCCCAAATATCTTCAAGAGGCCAACTAACTAAATTGTTAGGGCCCACCAGGTTAAGGGACATCCAGTGAGCTAAAAGTCCACTATTTTTCTATGAGTTGACAGATGTATTTGAATCAATCAGTCATGATACTCACTGGAAGTAGTATGAGATCGGATCATTGAACCAGACCGTACCAAAGTACCCCCTCCGTAAAAAAATATAAGAACTAAAAGTCCACTATTTTTCTACGAGTTTAGATCACTATTTTAGTGAACTAAATGCTCTTATATTTATTTACAGAGGGAGTACTAGCGAGAATATGATGACCACAGAATACACATAATGTTCCTGTCGCAGCCGACCTCCTGACTTTTCTACTATGTATACTTTTATGGTAAGCCAATTATAATCCCATCAAAGTATGTTGAATTCATAATAGTGAGAACTGCCAGCACCTTAATAATCATGGATTATCTGTTGAACAACTGTACGAACAACAACTTAATAGTTGGCTTGCTCAACATCCAGCTGCTGCAGACAATGGCAATGCTTGTGGTAGCCAAGGTGTTGACATTCATGATGTTGATGTTCAGATTGAAGTTGTGTGTGTGTGTGTCGGGGGGGATGGCATTTTATCTTGGAAAAGGAGGAATGCATCTGAATGATGCAGGCAATCATATTATTAACAAAAATATCGCACAAAAGGTCTGTGATACAAAACTCTCTCTCAAAGGAGCCAAAGTAAGGTCAAAAATAAATTTGCCAGAACCGACGAAAATAGAACAAGATGGCTAAACACCTAGTCTATTTTTGGACCATCATCCAAACCAGTTGTAAATATTCCGTGCTATCGTCTCCCAAAGTTCCACCCAATAGACATATGCTCCTTGGCTTCCGCATGACTGAGTAAGGACCACGTACTGACCTAAGATGTGGCTCTATATATGACCTATAAATTTTTTATGAGAGGTAAAAATCATGTCGTTTCTGCAGTTCCATATCGCCCATAGTAATGTACATACTCCTATCCGAATATGTCCTGCAATACTCGGCTTCACTCCATCTAGCCACAATCCAAATAATGTGTTAATACTAGACGGAGGGATAACATTGAAGGCCACTTGAATCGTACGCCATAGGAGTTTGGCGAGCGGACATTTGAGAAAGAGGTGTTTTATATTCTCATCCTGATCACAAACGCAACATTGCTTACTACCCTCCCATCTTCGCTTGGCTTAGTTGTCCTTTGTAAGAATTACTTCCTTGTGAGCGAACCCCATGAATATCTTGATTGTCAAAGGGACTTTAATCTTCCAAATATGACTTGATTTTGGAATTGGACCAGAGTTTATTAGGTCTAGATACATAGACCCGAGGGAAAATATCCTATTGATGGATAGTTTTCAGTGAATCATGTTTGGCTCATTAGAGAGGTGAACATGCATAAACCTCCGCACGAGATGTAACTAGCTATCCCATCAGTCGCCTACTACAGACCTTCTAAACTGGATATTCAGGGGAACAATATGTAATATTGTAGCCACATAAGCTTCCTTATGTTGCACAATATTGTACAGAGAAGGATACTGTGTGGCCAATGGCGTCTCCCCTAACCAAGTATCCTCCCAGAATCTAGTTGTGTTACCGTTACCAATGATAAATTTGGTTATGTGAAAGAAGGCAACTCTCGTTCTCATTAACCCATTTAAAAATGTCAGCCCATTTAAAATTGACACGGCTAACATTTGGTTTGAATAATGCAACTAATTACTTATGTAATTGTCAAGAATGATGATGATGTGTTGTATACAGTGAGCCATACCTCATAGTTATGAAAATGACATTTTGGAGTGAGTTTCTTGAAACATTAAGTTAAAAGAAGATAGTGAGTTTCTGAAAGATATGGAACACCCGGAATGCCCATGCATTTCGCTCCATCGACACTCACTCAGCAAATACTCTCAGACTTATGATCTCTGATTTGGATTTGTGGTGGCATAGAGTCTGTAAGGCTATTGCCAAGGAACATGCTTTCTCACAACGTGCGTTGCTCTCCTCACGCGCCTGCATGGCTATGTAATTCCTATGTAATTCTGCTACAACTGTAATCGGCCTTGGCTGCATTACACTTTGACAAATTTATTCAGGTGGGGGAACCCCCCCTCCCCACCCCACCCAACGTGATTACTAAAAAAGAGAGGATAGTATATATGTGGATTTGTTGAAACATTAACTTAACCATAAGTCCTCTCCTGTATATTGGTGGATAGTTGCATGAAAGTGCCATCTTGGAGTAAAGTTTTCTTGAAACATTAATTTAAAAGAGGAGATAGTATGGTCAAACGACAATAAACTAAAAATGTCAACCCATTTAAAATTGACATGGCTTGCATAATTCAACTTATTAGTTATATAATTGTCAAGTGTGATGATGATATAGATTGTATACAGTGAGCCGTATCTTGTTGTCATGAGAGGTTGCTTTCAGGAAGTAATGTTAGCTGAGTTTGCAGCTAATAAGTAACAATGGCGCCTTAGATTATGGACCTTAAGCATAAGTCATCTCCTGTACATGTATAGTTGAATGAAAGTGACATATTCGGGTGAATTTCTTGAAACAATAGCTTGTGCAACTATCAGGTATTAGGGAACCACACTTATTAGGAAAGTGTGGTCGTGGTTCATATTGTTTTGCTTTTATTGTACCGAGGGAAATCAACTGTGTTTCTGATGGATAAGCTATGGCTGTTACATTCTAGAACAAATGCTAGCCAGGTTTATTGACTTTTAAGGTATCGTGGAGAGTTTAGAATGATACCTAAGTTACCTAAACTCTATTATTACAGGGTGGTTGCTCAAATAAACATTTCATCTAACACAATGATATGTTTTGTTTAGAGCACGATTAAGGAAAATGATTTAGCGAGAAAATATGTACAGTTCGTAGGTTCTAGCACTAGTAGAAAAGGGGGCTTTTGTCCCGGTTCACACCAACCGGGACTAAAGAAAATTTTATAATTTTTTTTT
>NW_025227182.1:0-1886 GCF_018294505.1 Triticum aestivum | reverse complement strand
TTTGCGATTAGACAGAACAACAGAAACGGGCAGCCATATCAATGTATGTGCGATATACGACATACAGTTCGCTCCGATGAACTCTGTGCTATTAGGGAATGCAACCCAAACGGTCAGCCAGATCAAGGTGTACATACGATTCACTCGGACGAACTGTTTCCGATTAGGGAAGAGAACAAAACGGTTCAACTTAACAAGATGTGTGTGATATGCGGCATACAATTCACATAGATGAACTGCTTGCGATGAGCCAAAAGAACACAAATGATTTGTGTAAACAAGATGTGTGTGATACCCAGCAAACAGCCCACTCGGATGAACATTTTGCGATGAGAAGTTATAACACAGACGGTTACTATACTTAGTTTGTGTGCAATTCTGTTCATACAAAAAACTTTGAAAAATGCAAACTAGTTGCTTGCGGTGGCTACGAGTATCGCACACGATGCGTCTGCGAGTACTCATTTGCGATGATTAGTAAGTTACACATACGTTTCCTTATGTTAACACGTGCCGGTAAAAGGTGACACCACATATGGTTGTCGGGTTGTGTGCTCAAGTCTTTCCGCGCTCCAGTGAAGGCTTCCCGCGCTCTAGCGAAGGCTTCCCGCACTCCACATGGGTGAATTGTAAAATCCCCAATCCCCTAGCCAGCTGCTAGCTATAAATAACCACAGCAATGGGCGCCAGCGGCGACTCGCTACTGATCCACTTGCTAGCTAGTTACCCACACACACCGGCATACCCCCAACGGCCAACGACAGGATGGAGTTGCGCGACGGGAACGGGCGCCGGAGATCATAGTTTAGGTTAATTACAGATACCTCCAGAGCCGGACGATTCCGGGTCTGGAGGTATAATTAATTAACATAATCTAAGATCAAATAACTAAAGCTTCCACAACCGCTAGCAGAGCGCGCGCGGAGGGAAGACGCGACCCGAGCGAGACTTGGTGCCTAAATGGCGAGCAGAGCACGCGGAGGGATGCGACCCGAGCGAGACTTGGTGCCTAAATGGTGAGCAGAGCGTGCGGAGGCACGCAAGTAGAGTGCGTCGCGGCCGTCTAAACGGCGAGCAAGCACATACATAATTATTGCATATAGCAGATGAACATAGCAGGGAATAGCCGTCCAACAATATTATTTTCGATGACATGCATTAATATATTCTTAGTTAAATCTAAGGTCAAAGTTTGGTACTACAAAATACAAAGGGGGCCAATAAAGAATAAACCACGATAGAGGTAGTACCTATAGGAACACAAACGCCCTATATGAAAGAAAATGTGGGTCAAACCCTAGTTGAAAAGGGCAACAATGTCTAACTCCAGCTTACAAAAGGTACAAAAGCACGATGATTAATTGTTCATCAGGTTTACACATAACCTGGATTGAATAGGGCAATAACATCTAACTCAACCAAAGTTTTTGGCAGTCACAATCAAATGGATCGGTCCGATCCATAAAATCAAGATCCCAGTACAAAAGTTCTACTTGTCCATGATGACAAGAATTTGTTGTAAATATAAGCTGAGCACGATTAGAAGCCCTTAGGTCCACCTAAAACTTCTTTTTATGCTGTTCCACATACAGTTCCGTGAGAAATTTCTTGTTGAAAACTTAATCCTCACGGACAATAGCGCCCTCGCATTCAACATGAAGAATGTGACAAAGCTAGTGTTTGCACTGTTGGATGCATACCCTTCCAGCCACTACAAAAAAAATACACTTCCGCGATGATACGTGTTTGTCACAGTACGGAACGTTTTCTATCATGCATGTACATCCATGACGATTTTATGACAAAATCAACATAGTCATACCTGTGCTGTCGTAGAAGTGTTCCGTGACATTACCAAAATTATCATCACGGAAGTGTCCACTTCC
>NW_025227181.1:0-6961 GCF_018294505.1 Triticum aestivum | reverse complement strand
CGGCCTCCCCTGTTCCGGCGCCCTGCCGGGTCCGCCCGCCCCTGGGCGTGCGCCCGCTCGGGCCGCGCAGCGCCCGTGCCCGCTAAGGCCACAGGGGCCTTTGACAACTTGGCCCTGTCCCGTGTACCCACGACAAATGGGGCCCAGCGCCCAGAACGTCAATTAAAAAAAAACAGGAATAAATTTTTTTATTAATAAATAAAAATAAAAATGAATTAATAAAATTAATTATTAATTAAGTTAATTAATCCTGTTTAATTAATCTAATTAACTAGTTAGTTTAATTAAACAGTAATTAGTTTAGCTAATCCTAATTAATCTAAACAGAGAATAACAGGTGGGTCCCACTGGACCCACATGTCAGTTTGACCAGTCAACACCTGTGTTGACTGCTGACATCATGCTGACGTCAGCGTGCACTATTCTGGATAATGTTGACTTAAATTAATTAAATAAATTCTAAAATGATTTAAAACTTTAGAAAATCATATAAAATAAACCGTAGCTCAGATGAAAATACTTTCTACATGAAAGTTGCTCAGAACGACGAGACGAATCCGGATACGCAGCTCGTTCGCCCGCCACACATCCGTAGCATAGCAAACCGTTAACATTTCACCTCCGGTCCGTCTGTCCGAAAACGCGAAACATCGGGAATACTTTCCCGGATGTTCCCCCCTTCGCCGGTACCACCTACTGCCGCGTTAGGGCACACCTAGCACCGCTCATTGTCACATCACGCATCGCCATGCTTATGTTTGCATTGTATTTACTGTTTCTTCCCCCCTCTTCTCTCCGGTAGACTACGAGACCGACGCTGCTCCTGCCCAGTTCGACTACGGAGTTGACGACCCCTCCTACTTGCCAGAGCAACCAGGCAAGCCCCCCCCCTTGATCACCAGATATCGCCTATTCTTCTCTATACTGCTTGCATTAGAGTAGTGTAGCATGTTACTGCTTTCCGTTATCCTATCCTGATGCATAGCCTGTCCTTGTTTCTACTGTTGTTACCTTTACCTGCAATCCTACATGCTTAGTATAGGATGCTAGTTTTCCATCAGTGGCCCTACATTCTTGTCCGTCTGCTGCGCTATACTATCGGGCCGAGATCACCTGGGCGGTGATCACGGGTATATACTTAAATATCATATACATGACACATGTGATGACTAAAGTCGGGTCGGCTCGTAGGAGTACCCGCAATTGGATCTTTGTGGCGGAGCGACAGGGCAGGTTGAGACCGCCTAGGTGAGAGGTGGGCCTAGCCCTGGACGGCATCCACGGTTACTTCGACATAACACGCTTAACGAGTTCTTGGTATTTCATCTGAGTCTGGCCATTTGGTCTATACGCACTAACCATCTACGCGGGAGTAGTTATGGGTATCCCGGCGTCGTGGTATCAGCCGAAGCCTTCGTGACATCAGCGACTGAGTGGCGCGCGCAGGATTGGACTGGAACGCCACTAGGCTAGGTCTGCTTCCGGCCGCGTACGCAACGTGCAGGTGTGCATAGGGCGATGGGCCCAGACCCCTGCGCACATAGGGTTAGACCGGCGTGCTGACCTCTTTGTTGTGCTTAGCTGGGGCTGCGACGTGTTGATCTTCCGAGGCCGGGCATGACCCAGAAAAGTGTGTCCGGCCAAATGGGATCGAGCGTGTTGGGTTATGTGGTGCACCCCTGCAGGGAAGTTTATCTATTCGAATAGCCGTGTCCCTCAGTAAAAGGACGACCCGGAGTTGTACCTTGACCTTATGACAACTAGAACTGGATACTTAATAAAACACACCCTTCCAAGTGCCAGATATAACCCGGTGATCGCTCTCTAACAGGGCGACGAGGAGGGGATCACCGGGTAGGATTATGCTATGCGATGCTACTTGGAGGACTTCAATCTACTCTCTTCTACATGCTGCAAGATGGAGATGGCCAGAAGCGTAGTCTTCCTCTTAGTCTGGCATTCTGCAGTTCAGTCCACTGATATGGCCCTTTACATATATACCCATGCATATGTAGTGTAGCTCCTTGCTTGCGAGTACTTTGGATGAGTACTCATGGTTGCTTTTCTCCCTCTTTTCCCCCCTTTCCTTTCTACCTGGTTTTCGCAACCAGATGCTGGAGTCCAGGAGCCAGACGCCACCGCCGACGACGACTCCTACGACACTGGAGGTGCCTACTACTACGTGCCGTCCGCTGACGACGACCAGGAGTAGTTAGGAGGATCCCAGGCAGGAGGCCTGCGCCTCGTTCGATCTGTATCCCAGTTTGTGCTAGCCTTCTTAAGGCAAACTTGTTTAACTTATGTCTGTACTCAGATATTGTTGCTCCCGCTGACTCGTCTATGATCGAGCACTTGTATTCGAGCCCTCGAGGCCCCTGGCTTGTATTATGATGCTTGTATGACTTATTTATGTTTTAGAGTTGTGTTGTGATATCTTCCCGTGAGTCCCTGATCTTGATCGTACACATTTGCGTGCATGATTAGTGTACGGTCAAATTGGGGGCGTCACAAGTTGGTATCAGAGCCGACTGCCTGTAGGAATCGCCCTTCCACACTCCTTGGCCGAAGTCGAGTCTAGTCAGTGAAAACTGTTTTACTAACATGGCTGTGTGGCTTACGTGCCCACGTCGCCATTGGGTGGTAGTAGGATCTTTTATTCCTCAACCTATACTCTGGGACTCTGACATCTCTTCTATTCGGATTAAACGATTTTACTAACTCTGACTCTAGGTTCTCGATAATACTTTCTCCCGGAGAGCCCCTTATTACAGACGATCGTCTGCTGCACCAGAAGGATCCGAAGATACTCTCCGATGTTCTCTTGAGACTTTAGGGTGTCGCTTTTGCAATTCCCTTTCATCGATAAGCTCCTATGGATAACCACGTATACTCGCCATCCATACAATGTTTCCCAGTTGATCTTGTTATTACAACATACCCCGAAATTCTCTTTGCTGCTCCGAGAATCCTTTGAGCTTACTGACTTGCTGTTCTTTGCCACATGAATACCACTATGAATAAATTACTCGCACCTACCGAGTATCGACTCATCCCAGTTGATTCATGTATTTCACAATAGTCTTCAAAATACTATTCGATCTTCTGAAAATCCTCAAAAGTCTATTGCTCTTGAAATTCTTGCTTGCTTGCATTATGTTTAATCCCATAAGTCTCGTAATCTTATTGGCATCCCTTGTCATTATCATTTTGAGTCCGTTGATTCAATTTGTTGCGAATGCTCGCAATCCTCAGTCAGATCCTAGAATTCATTCTTCCGGCTCACACGTCATTTGGATATGAGCTGGTTCTTGACCAATCAATGCCTTGATCGGTTGTATCCCTAAGTCTATTCAGCTTATCCATCCCTAATCAGAGCATTGCTTCTGATCCCTTGTCTTGGAATTCATAATTCCTTTGCATTTAAGCTTTGAGTTAGTCAGTTGTTTCTATCATCCGATGCACTTGCATTCCTTCTTCCTTTGATAGAGTACCGATACTCACATCAGCTCCGTTGTAGACCACCAGACCTCTTGTTGGATTATTATCCGACAGTGTCCTTCATATTCAAATAACCTTGTGAGTCCTTCCACGGATATATGAAGCCTTGGGTAAATTGTATCCTCTGTTTTCTCAACCATGCTCTGTTTTCGAGCCGGTGGTATTTACTATTGAAGCTTGTGGTATATGTTTCCATGATACCCTGACGGGTTGAACCTATGCCTTCCTTAATATGTGTGAACTTGGAAGTTTTCACTAGTCATACTTATCTGGTATTGCATCAGGTAAAAACTTTCAACAACTAGTGTAATTTTCGAAATACGAGAGGTAAATGAAAGGTTATGCGTTGAACAAGTGGGAGTCGACCTTGAACCCTGTGTTCATGCCCATGGACACGATGTATACCTTATCATGGAAGCTTCTCTTAAAATAATTATCCCCTTGTAATAAGTTCATCTGGTATCCGTGGACGTGGTTCCGACCATGTTCTCCTTTAAATACCATTTCTCATAATAGTTTAAGCACTTGTCTTCTGTAAGAGCAATACCCCAGTCCAACCTCTACTTTGGTTTGTCGTCGAGTATTACCCCCTGGTATCTCGAGATTATCACGGAACTGCATAACTTCTTATGAGTTCTCCATCAAGTATTACATTCTCATTGATTCCAATTTTTCACGGGCTCCGAGTTATTAAACACTCAAGGACATCGATAACTAAATCGAGTCCGCATCACGGTTAAACAACTCTTAGTTCTCCTTTGTTTACGAGTTCGTACTCGATCACGTCATCCCTAGCCTGCTCGGCTATGTCATTATCGTGGCGATTTTAACTGTGCTACCTGGTCTTTATTCCCGGAGCACCACTTTCGACGATGAGCTAAGCTTACGTCGATTTTCCCCGTCATATCATTTCGCCTTGAACAGCAAGCTTGATTTCGAGTTTGTGTCGTACCCCTGGTTCCAATAACTTTTCGCTTCATCATTCCTTTGGCTTGATGTCATCGCCGATCGATTACCTCTTCATAAATTCTCGCTACAAATGTGTCGTGAACATCATCAACATTCTGAGCTCTTCCAAGATATCTATCGAATTCTGGATGAGAAATACCATCCTTGCCCTCGATGATTTGTTTTATCATCGACCATTTTATTGCCTTCCATTCAACACAAACTTGTTCGTGTTTTGTGTTGTACCTTGATTTCCTTGGTATCTAGCTTATGATATGTTCTACCTTGGAGTATTACCATCTTTTATGTCAAGAATGTCGTAAGAATTTCACCACCTCGTATGACATCTTGGTACAGTGATACTTCTCCCCATCACCATTCTTTCTTGGTCCCCGTGTTGTTTCTAAAAGGAATACCGACAAATGGTCTATGATGTGTAAATTCTAAACTTCTAGCAACCCTATTGCTTTGAAGTTATTGGTCTATAGTTTCATTCTACGTCTATGGCTTAATGAATCATCATTCGAACATTGATTGTGCTACCTAGCCCATATTTCGGGTGCACATTTCAACCAATGTTTAACTGTGTATGTTTTCCTCGAGCATACATCATTAAGTCATTCAATCTAGGTAATGTTATCTCCTTGATCACATAGTGGTGGAAAGCCATCTTTTGGAAATCTCAATGGATTGTCGCTGAGTCAATCAGTCACCTCCTCACCTCTCCTTGATTTAATGATGAGCTTTTGTTTCGAAACTCGCTTCAGTAAATTTCCCGAGAATCTTACCATGTCGTCTCGTCAATTTGTTTTGCACCTTTTCTTCTCAGGCATCCTGAGTCTGAGGTATCCAAACACCGATCATATCTGAATCTCGGTCATATATGATGGTTGGAACATTTTTCCAAGAGTTATAACACTAGTCTTTTATGACCCGGTAAGGTGATGATTCCCAGCACACCTGGCGGGATGACCTGTTGTTATAGTTTCCTTATTAGCAAGGTTATCCATTCTTCCATGAGAAAATTGTAAGACTTATTCTACAAGTTTTTCCCGATGGATCCTTCCTGTATCCAAATTCTCATCTTTGCTTGAAGACCATGTCAATGCTATCTCGAAACATGTCTGTGGTAGTCCGATTTTCAATAAGGACATTTGAAGCCCAATGCTAAATGTTTCCTGGTCAATTATCCAAACACCGTTGTATGGGTAATGTCATGAAATTTTCTCTCCCATACCTAAAGAGTTTTCTACATTATATCATGTCATGGTTATCATGCTCTGCTTGTCCTTGGGAAGGATATACCCTTGAAATATGTGTTTAAACACATTTTCCTTTCCATTCTTCTGTTTAATCTGATAATCATATTTTCCTTTCCATTGTTTGGGTTAACCTTTCTGGTGATCTATATGGTCTAAGCAGTAATATTCTCCCGCTTATGTAAACACCTCGGGGTACAACTCTGTCAGTAAGACCCTGTTGCTTTTGTTGATGACATTCCGGTAACCGCCGATGGATGAGAACTTTGCTTATTGGTCCGCCTCGATCAACGAGCAGGAAAATGGTTCTCTTTGTCCCTCGCCCTTGGTACCGATGTGTTGCCGACATAACCGACAGACTATCCTCTGACATGCCTTGCTATTGTGATCAAGCAAGACGTCGTCGCCCTTCCTACTTTTAACCCACATGGTGGGCCCATAACACACAGTTCCACAGGATCGAAACCTGACTCTCCTGTACATCCCTGTTTTCCAAAATTGTTCCTCGCACTTGGCTTCGTATGTAAATCACGAGCCACCTTCCTAGTGATCTATTCTGGTACCAGATGAATTACTTATTCCCATTGCTCTGAACCCCCTTTCACCCTCTGTTTCAGGCAACGAACAATTGCCTACCCGCGAAGCTTATTATTGCACCTTCTTACCTTGCTCTCGATGATTTTCTTAAATTTCCACTCGAGAGTTGCCTCTATGCCACGTTCACTGGGATAGTCCCCAGGTACCTATCTTGTGTTGAGCTCCGTCCTTCCCGAGTCTTTCCCCCTACTACACCCTTTAAATCTCGGGACGAGATTTCTTGTAGTGGAGGAGATTTGTAACGCCCGGATAATCATGCTACAGTAATCCCACGCTAATCATGCCACGTCACTTTGGTTACTGTTGCTAACCTCGCAATGATTCGAAAACGTTTCAAAATTTAAATTCAAAATAAGTCAAACAATTAAAGTTTTCAGAAGTGGAAACAAAAATGCTCGGGCGGTGCCGAATATTACAAAAATAATTATAGTAAAGAAAACACAAATTTATAAAATTCTTAAGTGCTGTAAAATGAAATAAAACAGAAAAGGAAAATAAACAAAAGAAATAAAAACAGAAAACAAGCAAATACAAAAATAAAATAAAAAAACGGACCCCCCCCCCGCTGGGCCCTTTGGCCCAGCTGGCCATCCACGCGGGCCCCCAGCCGCCCGAATGGGCTGGCCCACCCCGCGCCCCCCACTCCCCTTATCCACTCC
>NW_025227180.1:0-20023 GCF_018294505.1 Triticum aestivum | reverse complement strand
GCGAAGCCACGGGCGGGGGCGAGTCGCCAGAGCGAGAGCCAGCGCAAGCCATCGCCTATCCCTGTCTTTTGGACAGGAGTTCCAGGCTTCCAGTCGTGTGAGGAGTCCGGCCCAGAAACACTGCAAAATAGCGGCCGTCACACACATCTAGAAGGCCTTGGCCGTTCTGTTGGAAGGAAAAAACGCTGACTGCTCGGCACAAGCAACGCTGGTCAAAGATGCTTGGTAACCGATCTGTTAATCATGGCGCACATGAGCTCGGTTTCTTGCCTAGGACAATGGTGTCCAATGAATTTGTGAATTCCGTAACAAAGCCTATGCTTTCGCTCAACAAAGGTTAAGGCGGAAAGAAAACACAGTACGAAGAGCAGTGCTATACGAACAACACAACACGAACGATTCATGCACGACAGTGAAATCCAGAGGAGATTCAAATATTGTTCATAGATAATCTTGATCATAAACCCACAATTCATCGGATCTCGACAAACACACCGCAAAAGAAGATTACATCGAATAGATCTCCCAGAAGATCGAGGAGAACATTGTATTGAGATCCAAAGAGAGAGAAGAAGCCATCTAGCTAATAACTATGGACCTGAAGGTCTGAGGTAAACTACTCACACATCATCGGAGAGGCTATGGTGTTGATGTAGAAGCCCTCCATGATCAATGCCCCCTCCGGCGGAGCGTCGGAAAAGGCCCCAAGATGGGATCTCACGGGTACAGAAGGTTGCGGCGGTGGAAATAGGGTTTTTGCTCCGCATCTGATGTTTGCAGGGTATATGGGTATATATAGGAGGAAGAAGTACGTCGGTGGAGCAACGTGGGCCCCACGAGGGTGGAGGGCGCGCCTGGGGGGGTAGGCGCGCCCCCTGCCTTGTGCTCTCCTCGTTGATTGCTTTACGTAGACTCCAAGTCCTCTGGATCACGTTTGTTCCGAAAATCACGTTCCCGAAGGTTTCATTCCGTTTGGACTCCGTTTGATATTCTTTTCCTTCGAAACACTGAAATAGGAAAAAAATAGCAATTCGGGTTGGGCCTCCGGTTAATAGGTTAGTCCCAAAAATAATATAAAAGTGTATAGTAAAGCCCATTAAACATCCAAAACAGAATATAATATAGCATGGAACAATAAAAAATTATAGATACGTTGGAGACGTATCAAGCATCCCCAAGCTTAATTCCTGCTCGTCCTCGAGTAGGTAAATGATAAAAAGAGAATTTTTGATGTGGAATGCTACTTAGCATAATTTTCAATATAATTCTCTTATTTGTGGTATGAATATTCAGATCCGAAAGATTCAATATAAAAGTTTAGTATTGACATAAAAATAATAATACTTCAAGCATACTAACTAAGCAATTATGTCTTCTCAAAATAACATGGCCAAAGAAAGTTATCCCTACAAAATCATATAGTCTGGCTATGCTCTATCTTCATCACACAAAGTATTTAATCATGCACAACCCCGATGACAAGGCAAGCAATTGTTTCATACTTTTGATGTTCTCAAACTTTTTCAATCTTCGCGCAATACATGAGCGTGAGCCATGGACATAGCACTATATGTGGAATAGAATGGTGGTTGTGGAGAAGACAAAAAAGGAGAAGATAGTCTCACATAAACTAGGCGTATCAACGGGCTATGGAGATGCCCATCAATAGATATCAATGTGAGTGAGTATGGATTGCCATGCAACGGATACACTAGAGCTATAAGTATATGAAAGCTCAACAAGAGAAACTAAGTGGGTGTGCATCCAACTCACTTGCTCACGAAGACCTAGGGCATTTTGAGGAAGCCCATCATTGGAATATACATGCCAAGTTCTATAATGAAAAATTCCCACTAGTATATGAAAGTGATATCATAGGAGACTCTCTATCATGAAGATCATGGTGCTACTTTGAAGCACAAGTGTGGTAAAAGGATAGTAGCATTGTCCCTTCTCTCTTTTCTCTCATTTTTTTCTTTGGGCCTTTTTTATGGCCTCTTTTTTTTTTCTCTTTTTTTCGTCCGGAGTCTCATCCCGACTTGTGGGGGAATCATAGTCTCCATCATCCTTTCCTCACTTGGGACAATGCTCTAATAATGATGATCATCACACTTTTATTTACTTTACAACTCAAGAATTACAACTCAAAACTTAGAACAAAATATGACTCTATGTGAATGCCTCCGGCGGTGTACCGGGATATGCAATGAATCAAGAGTGACATGTATGAAAGAATTATGAACAGTGGCTTTGCCACAAATGCGATGTCAACTACATGATCATGCAAAGCAATATGACAATGATGGAGCGTGTCATAGTAAATGGAACGGTGGTAAGTTGCATGGCAATATGTCTCGGAATGGCTATGGAAATGCCATGATAGGTAGGTGAGGGAGTCCCGGATTAAGGGGTCCTCGGGCGTCCGGCCTGATATCTATGGGCCGGACTGATGGGCCGTGAAGATACGAAGACCGAAGACTATATCCGTGTCCGGATTGGACTTTCCTTGGCGTGGAAGGCAAGCTAGGCAACCAACTATGAAGATTCCTTCTTATGTAACCGACTCCATGTAACCCTAGATCTCTCCGGTGTCTATATAAACCGGAGAGCGTAGTCCGGATAGGACACATTCATTACCATATACACATAGGCTATACTTCTAGGGTTTAGCCATTACGATCTCGTGGTAGATCAACTCTTGTAATACTCATATTCATCAAGATCAATCAAGCAGGAAGTAGAGTATTACCTCCATAGAGAGGGACCGAACCTGGGTAAACATTGTGTCCCCCGTCTCCTGTTACCATCGATCCTAGACGCACAGTTTTGGACCCCCGACCCGAGATCCGCCGGTTTTGACACCGACATTGGTGCTTTCATTGAGAGTTCCGCTGTGTCGTCGCCAAGAGGATTGATGGATCACCTTGTTTTCAAGGATAATATCATCTCCGGAGGAGTCCTGGCCCCAGGCCAAACTCTCCGGCTGGACGGATTCGTCATGACCGCCGGGTCGGCCGACGATGACCTCTCAAGTCATCGAAAATCGCCTCCGCATCGTTCCCGAATACTCCGCCCGCATGGATCCAATGGAGTTGTCATCGTTAAACGAACTCCTGGATCGCATGGCCGCCTTGGGGTCGCTACAGACTACGATCAGCTTGGGCTTAAACCCGACCAGAGAGAAATCAAAACTCCGCCGATCACCCATCAGATAACGGTAGTCGAGGAGCGGAGCAACTCTTCTACTATATTGAAGACGAACTATGTTCGGATCTCCGATCTTGAAGGGCCGGATATTCTCTGGCAGAAAGGCATGTCCCGTCCCCCGAACATGGAGTCGGACGATGAGCCTAAAAAATCAGTTGATATCCCGGAGCCCGAACTGCCAGGTCCGGTAGATCTTCAAACCCCGGATCCAAAATCGGGCCAGGGTTCGGATTTCATTCCACCCACCCACCCGGACATAGATACTCTCATGAGTATCAAACAAAAATCTCAGGAAACGGTCCACCACTTCTGGGCCAGATTCCTCCTTGTCAAAAATAAGGTAAAAGATTGCCGCGACGAAGATGTGATAGCGGCATTCCGCAACAATTGCGCGAACGAAGGAAGCCTCAACGCCATCAATCGCCGCCGCATACAAAAATTTGCTGACTTAGCAACCATCGTACAAAAGTACTGCGCGATGGAAAGCGCCTGGGAAACTCGGGCAGCTCGCTGGGAACCACCAGCCCCAACCCAATTCCCCCTACAGATGAAAAGGGTGTACCCTCGTGGCACGCCCAGTCCCACAGTCAAAAAACACAAAGCCGCCATACGGCACGACACCGTTCTGGAGGGGTGGCTCGATGGCCCATGCAAAATACATGCAACAACAGATACCATGGCAACCCACAGCCTTAGAGCATGTTGGATACTACGACAGGTAGCCAAGAGCGGCGAGGACATCCTTATAAAGGACGCCTCGGGACAATACCCCCCCAGAAGATGACGACCCAAGAGTATTGACAGTCTTCGAGACATTTGCTTCAAATAACAAGCGCAAACGGGCACTTCGCGAGCTCAACGAAGTCTGCCAAATTGCCGTAATAAAACCATGGAACAACACGACTATAACATTCAACGCCGGCGATGAACCAAAGTGCAGAACAGTATGAGCACCAGCTGCGTTAGTCCTCAACCCCATCATGGATGGGTTTCGACTCACCAAGGTCCTCATGGATGGTGGCAGCGGACTAAATCTCATTTATGAGGACACACTCCATAAAATGGAAATAGACAGGAGCCGCATCAAACAAAGTAGCACAACCTTCCGGGGAATTATTCCTAGTCGGGAGGAGCGGTGCGCGGGCAAAATCACACTTGACGTGGTATTCGGCACGCCGGAGAACTATCGGTCCGAAGAAATAACCTTCCAAGTGGCCCCCTTCAGCAGCGGATATCACGCCTTATTGGGGCGGGATGCTCTCACACGCTTCCAAGCTATACCTCACTACGGATATATGAAGCTCAAAATGCCCGGACCAAACGGTATTCACTATCGTCAGTGATCCGGACATAGCACTCCGCGCTGAAAACAAAACCGCATCCCTGGCCCTGGAAGCACTATCCGAAGCCCTCGCGACCGAAGAATTAGCTGCACTACGCTCCACAGTGGACAGGGATGATGTGATCCTCGAGAAACGCCCCAAATCCACCTCATTCAAACCAGCAGAAGAAATAGTCAAATTCCAGGTCCACCCAACGGACCCCAAGAAGACAACATCTATCGGAGCCCAATTGACACCAACAGTTGACGCCGCACTACGAGAGTTCCTGCGCGAAAACTGGGACATATTCGCCTGGCACCCTTCAGATATGCCAGGGATCCCATGCAAGTTGGCCGAACATAGCCTCAACATATTAAAAGGATTAAAACCAGTCAAGCAAACACTGCGGTGCTTTTCCGAACCCAAGCGACAAGCCATGGGGTAGGAGCTGCCAAGCTCATCGAGGCCGGATTCATTAGAGAAATCAATCATCCGGACTGGCTGGCAAACCTAGTGATGGTGCCAAAGAAAGATCAATCCTGGCGCCTGTGTGTCAATTTCAAGGATCTCAACAAGGCTTGCCCTAAGGATCCTTTTCCCCTTCCCCGCATTAACCAAATCATTGACGCCACCGCAGGACACGACTCACTGTGTTTCCTCGATGCATATTCTGGATACCATCAAATCAAAATGAAGGAATCCGATCAAGCTGCAACAGCATTTATTACCCCATACGGGCCATTTTGCTTCAACACCATGCCTTTCGGGCTAAAGAACGTCGGCGCCACCTACCAGCGCATGATCCAAACATGCCTTTTGAAAAACAGATCGGCAAGACAGTAGAAGCTTACGTTGATGACGTCGTCATTAAGACTAGGCACGTCGAAACACTAATAGACGACTTACGTCTCACATTTGACAACCTCCGGGCATATGACATTAAGCTCAACCCGGAGAAGTGTGTCTTCGGCGTCCCCGCTGAAACTACTGGGCTTCATAGTCTCCAATAGAGGAATTGAAGCGAATCCAGCTAAAATCCGAGCTATGTCACAGTTAGCTACACCAACAGACCTCAAACAGGTCCAAAAGCTGGCAGGATGCATGGCAGCACTAAGCCGCTTTATCTCCAGACTACGAGAAAAGGCACTCCCACTCTATCGCCTTTTACGGCGCACGGATAACTTCGAATGGACGGACGCGGTGACTGCCGGACTGGAGGAAATAAAGACCCTCCTAGCAAACAATCCAATTCTGGCTGCACCAAACGCAGGCGAACCCATGTTGCTATACATATCGGCAACGCATCAAGTGGTAAGCATTGTGCTCGTCATCGAACGAGAACAGGACGGACACAAATTTCCGCTCCAAAAGCCGGTATACTACGTATCCACCATCCTCACACCATGCAAATCCCGGTACCCTCACTATCAAAAGATAGCATATGCGGTCTTCATGGCATCTCGAAAATTGTGACACTACTTTCAGGAGTGCTCGATCATGGTGGCTTCTGAAATGCCCCTCAATGATATAATCAACAACCGGGATGCAACGGGCTGGATTGCCAAATGGGCCATTGAGCTCCTGCCATTCGACATCACGTACAAACCACGTCGAGCCATCAAATCCCAGGTACTGGCGGAGTTCGTCGCCGAATGGACAGAGGCCGAACTCCCTAAAGAGTACGGCGCATATTCCAACTGGGTGATGCATTTTGACGGCTCCAAAATATTGGCAGGGTTGGGGGCGGGCGTCGTATTAACGTCCCCCACAGGAGATATCGTCCAGTACGTACTCCAAATATTATACACAGACTCCAACAACACAGCCGAATACGAGGTCTTGCTGCATGGCCTTCGTATGGCCGTATCAATGGGCATACAACGCCTGGAGGTGCGCGGGGATTCAAACCTCGCAATATCCTAAATTCATGGAGACTTTGATGCCAAAGATCCAAAGATGGCAGCTTATCGCAATGCCGTCTTGAAGATGTCGGCTCAATTCGAGGGACTCGAATTTCAGCACGTCGCCCGCGAAAGTAATCAGGCGGCAGACGTCCTTGCTCGCATTGGCGCTAAGGCGACCCCGTCCCACCTAACATCTTCCTCGAAAGGCTCTTTAAGCCATCCATGGTGTGGCAAGGGGGAGACAGCAACGACAGTCCCGTTCCGAACATAAACACAGATAGCGAACACGCCGATATCATCGGAGGCTCAGCCACCGAAATAACACCATCGACCCACCTCATCATGGCAGTAATTGCCCCATGGACTGAACCATTCTTGGCCTACCTTAACAGGAAGGAGCTCCCAGAAGATCAGAACGAGGCTCGCCGCATCGTCCGACGTTTGAAGGCCTATAAAGTTCACGAGGGAGAGCTCTACAAAAAAAAGCACCACTAGAGTCCTTGAAAGGTGTATCTCCGAGGACGAGGGGCGGCAACTCTTGGCAGAAATTCACGCCAGTCTCGGTGGGCACCACACTGCAGCCCGGGCACTTGTCAGCAAGGCCTTCCGGACAGGATTTTATTGGCCTACGGCCCGGGCAGACGCACAGGACCTCGTCCAGCACTGCGTTGGATGCCAACTCTTCGCCAACCAAAGCCATATGCCCCCAACCGCCCTACAAACAATCCCCATTACATGGCCCTTTGCGGTCTGGGGCTTGGACATGGTTGGACCCCTTAAAGGGGAAGCCATAAGAAAAAATATCTGCTGGTCATGGCGGACAAATTCACCAAGTGGATAGAGGCTAGACCAGTCAAAACGGCCGAGTCCGGACCGGTGATCGCATTTATATCCGATGTAGTGCACCGTTATGGTGTACCGCACAGCATCATCACTGATAACGGTTCCAATTTCACAGCTGATGAAGTGAAAAGCTGGTGTGCTAATCTGGGCATTAAGCTCGATTACGCCTCTGTCTAGCACCCGCAAACAAACGGTCAAGTCGAGCGAGCTAACGGTCTTATTATGAGCGGCATCAAACCCAGGCTAGTGCAGTCTTTAAAAGAATCAGACAAACACTGGGTTGAGGAGCTCGACTCCATACTCTGGGGCTGCGGACCACGCCTAACCGTACTACCGGATACACACCTTTCTTCATGGTGTACAGCGCAGAGGCTGTATTGCCCTGTGATATTATACATGACTCACCTCGAGTGCGTATGTACGAAGAGAAAGAGGCCGAGTTGGATCGGCAGGACAGCTTAGACGCCCTGGAGGAGGAGCGCGACGTCGGCAAAGCCCGTTCAACATTTTACCAGCAGCTGGCTCGAAGATACCAAAGCAGAGAAGTACGGGCCAAGACTTACAATGTTGGCGAACTCGTTCTACGTTTGCCGGAGAAGAAAAAGGACAAACTCAAGCCCAAATGGGAGGGTCCCTTCATAATTGACGAAGTTCTTACTGGAGGAGCGTACCGTCTTCGTGACGCGTCAGACAATCGCCTAGAGCCGAACCCCTGGAACACGGCCAGACTCCGAAGATTCTACGCCTAGCGTCGCACTCTTTGTTAGTCTCCTTCTCCCCTATAGTTCCCATTACTTTTTCTCCGTTTTACACAATCCCTTTTTTCGCTTTAAAGCTCTCATTCGGCTTGACCGAACACTGCTGACGTACACATTCTTACATATGTACGCCCATCATACCTGGGGGCTTCTTTAACAGAAGCTTGTTAATACTATTTTCCGAGCATCAAGTTGGGGGATGCGATGCTTATGTCAAGAAACTTCAACCTGAAAAGCTCGAACCCAAGTCGGAAAAATGCGTCTTCATAGGATACCCTAAGGAAACCGTTGGGTATACCTTCTACCTCAGATCCGAAGGCAAGATCTTTGTTGCCAAGAATGGGTCCTTTCTGGAGAAAGTGTTTCTCTCGAAAGAATTGAGTGGGAGGAAAGTGGAACTTGATGAGGTGATAGTCACTCCTTCCGAACCGGAAAGTAGCGCAGCGTGGGAAGATGTTCCTGTGGTGCCTACACCGACTGGGGAGGAAGTTAATGATGATGATCATGAAGCTTCAGATCAAGTTACTGCTGAACTTCGTAGGTCCATAAGGACACGTTCCGCACCAGAGTGGTATGGCAACCCTGTCCTGGAAATCATGTTGTTAGACAACGGTGAACCTTCAAACTATGAAGAAGCGATGGCGGGCCCGGATTCCGACAAATGGCTAGAAGCCATGAAATCCGAGATAGGATCCATGTATGAAAACGAAGTATGGACTTTGACTGACTTGCCCGATGATCGGCGAGCCATAGAAAATAAATGGATCTTTAAGAAGAAGACATACGCGGATGGTAATGTGACCATCTATAAGGCTCGACTTGTCGCTAAGGGTTATCGACAAGTTCAAGGGGTTGACTACGATGAGACTTTCTCACCCATAGCGAAGCTGAAGTCCGTCCGAATCATGTTGCAATTGCCGCATACTATGATTGTGAGATATGGCAGATGGACGTCAAAACGGCATTCCTTAATGGCTTCCTTAAGGAAGAATTGTATATGATGCAGCCGGAAGGTTTTGTCGGTCCTAAGAATGCTGACAAAGTATGCAAGCTCCAGCGCTCAATCTATGGGCTGGTGCAAGCATCTCGGAGTTGGAACATTCGCTTTGATGAGATGATCAAAGCGTTTGGGTTTACACAGACTTATGGAGAAGCCTGTGTTTACAAGAAAGTGAGTGGGAGCTCTTTAGCATTTCTCTTATTATATGTGGATGACATACTATTGATGGGAAATGATATAGAATTCTTGGAAAGTATAAAGGCCTACTTGAATAAGTGTTTTTCAATGAAGGACCTTGGAGAAGCTGCTTATATAATAGGCATCAAGATCTATAGAGATAGATCAAGACGCCTCATTGGTCTTTCACAGAGTACGTACCTTGACAAGATATTGAAGAAGTTCAATATGGATCAGTCCAAGAAGGGGTTCTTGCCTGTATTGCAAGGTGTGCAATTGAGCACGGCTCAATGCCCGACCACGGCAGAAGATAGAGAAAAGATGAGTGTCATCCCCTATGCCTCGGCCATAGGGTCTATTATGTATGCCATGCTGTGTACCAGACCTGATGTAAACCTTGCCGTAAGTTTGGTAGGAAGGTACCAAAGTAATCCCGGCATGGAACACTGGACAGCGGTCAAGAATATCCTGAAGTACCTGAAGAGGACTAAGGATATGTTTCTCGTTTATGGAGGTGACGAAGAGCTCGTCGTAAAGGGTTACGTCGACGCTAGCTTCGACACAGATCTGGATGACTCGAAGTAAAAAACCGGATACGTGTATATTTTGAATGGAGGAGCAGTAAGCTGGTGCAGTTGCAAGCAAAGCGTCGTGGCGGGATCTACATGTGAAGCGGAGTACATGGCGGCCTCAGAGGCAGCACAGGAAGCAGTCTGGATAAAGGTGTTCATTACCGACCTAGGGGTGATTCCCAATGCGTCGGGCCCGATGACTCTCTTCTGTGACAACACTGGAGCTATTGCCCTTGCGAAGGAGCCCAGATTTCACAGGAAGACCAGGCATATCAAGCGTCGCTTCAACTCCATTCGTGAAAGTGTTCAAAATGGAGACATAGATATTTGTAAAGTACATACGGACCTGAATGTAGCAGATCCGTTGACTAAACCTCTCCCTAGAGCAAAACATGATCAACACCAGAACGCTATGGGTGTTCGATTCATCACAATGTAACTAGATTATTGACTCTAGTGCAAGTGGGAGACTGTTGGAACTATGCCCTAGAGGCAATAATAAATGGTTATTATTATATTTCTTTGTTCATGATAATTGTCTATTGTTCATGCTATAATTGTGTTATCCGGAAATCGTAATACACGTGTGAATATATAGACCACAACGTGTCCCTAGTAAGCCTCTAGTTGACTAGCTCGTTGATCAACAGATAGTCATGGTTTCCTGACTATGGACATTGGATGTCATTGATAACGGGATCACATCATTAGGAGAATGATGTGATGGACAAGACCCAATCCTAAGCATAGCATAAAAGATCGTGTAGTTCGTTTGCTAGAGTTTTTCCAATGTCAAGTATCTTTTCCTTAGACCATGAGATCGTGTAACTCCCGGATACCGTAGGAGTGCTTTGGGTGTGCCAAACGTCACAACGTAACTGGGTGACTATAAAGGTACACTACGGGTATCTCTGAAAGTGTCTGTTGGGTTGACACGGATCGAGACTGGGATTTGTCACTCCGTATGACGGAGAGGTATCTCTGGGCCCACTCGGTAATGCATCATCATAATGAGCTCATTGTGACTAAGGAGTTAGCCACGGGATCATGCATTACGGTACGAGTAAAGAGACTTGCCGGTAACGAGATTGAACAAGGTATTGGGATACCGACGATCGAATCTCGGGCAAGTAACATACCGATTGACAAAGGGAATTGTATACGGGATTGATTGAATCCTCGACATCGTGGTTCATCCGATGAGATCATCGTGGAACATGTGAGAGCCAACACGGGTATCCAGATCCCGCTGTTGGTTATTGATCGGAGAGGCGTCTCGGTCATGTCTGCATGTCTCCCGAACCCGTAGGGTCTGCACACTTAAGGTTCGGTGACGCTAGGGTTGTAGAGATATTAGTATGCGGAAACCCGAAAGTTGTTCGGAGTCCCGGATGAGATCCCGGGCGTTACGAGGAGTTCCGGAATGGTCCGGAGGTGAAGAATTATATATAGGAAGTCCAGTTTAGGCCACCGAGAAAGTTTCGGGGGTTATCGGTATTGTACCGGGACCACCGGAAGGGTCCCGGGGGTCCACCGGGTGGGGCCACCTATCCCGGAGGGCCCCATGGGCTGAAGTGGGAAGGGAACCAGCCCTTAGTGGGCTGGGGCGCCCCCCCTTGGGCCTCCCCCTGCGCCTAGGGTTGGAAACCCTAGGGGTGGGGGGCGCCCCACTTGGCTTGGGGGGAAGCCACCCCCCTTCCCCCTTGGCCGCCGCCCCCCCTTGTAGATGGGTTCCAGGGCCGGCGCCCCCCCAGGGGGCCTATATATAGTGGGGGGAGGGAGGGCAGCAGCACCACAGCCCCTGGCACCTCCCTCTCCCCCTGCAACACCTCTCCCTCTCGCAGAAGCTTGGCGAAGCCCTGCCGAGATCCCCGCTACTTCCACCACCACGCCGTCGTGCTGCTGGATCTCCATCAACCTCTCCTTCCCCCTTGCTGGATCAAGAAGGAGGAGACGTCGCTGCTCCGTACGTGTGTTGAACGCGGAGGTGCCGTCCGTTCGGCACTCGGTCATCGGTGATTTGGATCACGGCGAGTACGACTCCATCAACCCCGTTCATTGGAACGCTTCCGCTCGCGATCTACAAGGGTATGTAGATGCACTCCTTTCCCCTCGTTGCTATTATACTCCATAGATGGATCTTGGTGATGCGTAGGAAATTTTAAAATTCTGCTACGATCCCCAACAGTTACTGCCGGGTTATCCGGATGTGTACCTCAGACTGAGTGAAGCCGAAAGCTAGCGTTCTTAAGGGAATATTCGGTCGGTGGATGAAAAATACTCTTTGCACTCACTCTATTGTGAACCCTCAGAAGCTATACACACTGTGATTTTTACATCACAATTCTGACATGTCTACTAATGCATGCACACCCAGGGAAAGGAACCCTTAACGGAACTATTCTCCCTGGAAGATGTTTCTTACAATCTCAATGTAATATAACATAACTAGCCGGATACAACTTGTCTGTTCAAGCAACTATGACCCCTACGCCTAGTTTTCCAAGCATACCCCGGTCTATTCGGCCACGAGGGTATTCGGAAACACTCCGCACCATAGAGTCTGGAGGTTGAAGCGAAAAGGTCTACCATGACAAATGATATACAATTCAGCAAGAATTACATAGGGTAAGGAAAGTACATAGTCATTGGGACTCAAACACTTCCTTCTCTATACCGTCCAACAAGCGGTCTAACTTACAATCCTGTTGGGAATATTTTGCGGCCACCTCTACTTGGTCATACACTAAACTAATGGGAATTTCTTCCCCATTCGACCCTAGCGGTCCGACCCGAGCCATGTGATTAGGATCAAGCTTGGCATACCGAGTTTTCACCATGGCCCAAGCTTCTCGCGCACCCTCTCGACAGGCCAATATTTTCCATAATCGGATACGCCGCCGCGCTCCTTTGAACAGCTCTACGAGCTCCTCCATACTTCCTGGAGGGGAGGCGGATGGCCATACGGCCTTGGCAACGCTCCGCATGGCCAGCCGAGCATGCTCGTGCACCTGCGACAGTCTTTGCAGTAGATCATCAGCTAATCCAGACACTTCCTCTTCAGGAGGACTCGTCAATATACCTACAACCATAATTATACCAGTTCTATCTACCTCCGAACTACTCTAACAATAGTTTGGACACGTACTGAATATGCCGCCCCACAGCTTCTTGTTCTCCTTCATGGAATCGGCTAGCTGGGCCCGCACATCCTTCAACTCTTCGCCTAGCTGGATTTTGCAATCCTGGAGCTGGTTTTTCTCAACAATGGCCTGCTTCAGCACACGTTCGCCCGTAGCATGTAGCCTCTTGGCTTCTTGTTCATTCGCTTGCGCGACTTCCAGCACCTCTTTGAGTTCCTCTGACAATCATGTCATGATATAGGCAGGACTGTTAGCATTAATGGCATATGATTATATTTTCTCGATGGAGGGGAAAATTACCAGGCGACGCCTTTTTGGACTTTTCCAGTTCGGCGGTAGCAGCGTTTAGCTGCGCCCGACATTGTTCCAGCTCTTGGGTCAGCAGGTTGTCTTTCTCTGTAAGAACCTGGTCATACAATGGTCCTTAAATCAGTTGTACCAACTGCTTTCAGTCCCGGGGGCTACGGGTATATGGCTATCCTTTTTTGACAAAGAAAACTTACCCGCACATCTGTCAGATATTGCCTCGTGGCTTTCCTAAGCCCATCTCGAGCAGCTCGGATGTATGCGTCGCCCAAGCTAAAGGCATTAAATGCCTCGTCCGAGAACTTCGGGTCTCGTAAGACAGCTCTGCAGCGCCAATGATTCATGGCGCTCTCTACTTCCGAGTTGGTAACAGACATATTGTACGAACCCTCGGCCGAAGGGCAGTCCGGCTTTGTTCCTACATCGGCTCCTGTCTCCCCGACTGGATCTAAATCCTGGTTGTTGGGAGCGCGGCCGGCCGGACCTACGGACATAGTTCGGCGAACCTTTTTCCTGTAATCAAACAGGCGCATAGGTAAAAGTTGGACACGGCCACTGAAAAATATATTTATCCGTACCTCCTCGACGAGGGCCCGGTGCCTTCACCGGCCCTCCTCTTCGTAGGCCTGCTCGGCGCAGGAACCGATTTCCTCGGTATCATCAAACGCCTCCCCTGTAAAACGCGCGACAATGCGGTGGGTGAGGCAGAGTACGAGCACCCTTTAAAAGGAGGTATTTCTTGTTTACTTACCTGTGAAGCAGGAAGAAGACCGGGGTAGTCAGCGATGATGTCCACTTCTGTGCCATCATAGCTCGTCTGGTAAAACACCCCCTCCGAGAGCACCACAAATATATCCGGATCCTCTTCAAACCCGGGATCAAGCTCCCGGTTGTGGTCCTCCGGCTGTGGGGCGGGACTATAAAATCCCTCGGTGACCTTTCGCCAGTGTTGTCATAAGCAAACAAATTAGAAATTTATCAAAGGCAATTTGGAGATGGAAGGAGTAAAAATAGAGGGGTTGGGCCTTACCCAACTGGGAGGCTTATACATAGAGTACCCGTCTCTGAGCTTGATGCGAAGAAATTCCTTTTCCTCCCCTTTGAACAGTTCGGCTGATATCTTAGCCAAAGCGGCAGGGGTATCTGGACCTTTCCGGCCACAGCGAGAGGCGTCATCCTCCCCATTGTAGTGCCACATGGGAAGCCCTCTGTATTGAAGCGGCTGAACCCCTCGCGCTATGGAGATCGCCATGACCTCGATTACTGTGAGCCCGGACTGAGCGAGCTCTTTTATCTTGCTCATCAGCTAACGAACCTCTGCGCTGTCGTCTTCTTCAAGAGTTCGGGGATGCCAACTTTGGCGTTTCTTCAGCGGGACGCCCGCAAATTCGGGAAGACCCTTTCGAACCGGGTCGGGAAGCGGGACGTCCTCAACATAGAACCATTCGGAGGGCCATCCATCTGGTGCCTTCCTTGGTGTGCCGGATGGATATCTGGTATCAGCGACGCGCCACACTTCGGCTCCGCCCACCTCAAATATTGACCCTTCGTGATTGCGCGGAACGAGACAGAACAACTTCCTCCACAACTCGAAATGAGCCTCGACGCCCAGGAATAGTTCACACAAAGCGACGTACCCCGCGGTGTGCAGAATAGAGGCCGGAGTGAAGTTGTGCAGCTGGAGGCCGTAGTACTCCAGAAGTCCTCGGAGGAACGGATGGATTGGAAATCCAACGCCTCTTAGCAGGAAAGGGACAAAACTCACTCGCTCTCCCCCAGACGGATTGCGGAAATCCTCTGCCTGAGTTCCCTCATTGAAGGAAGCTAGCCCCGTCCGAACAGGGACTAGAGCTACAGGGGGAAGGAATCCTTGCGTTTGCAACTTCGTCAATTGGCTATGAGACACAGAACACCTCTCCCACTCGCCTTTCTCTGGGCCGGGACGAGCGGAGGAGCTGGGAACGCTGGCCATGCTAGAATGGTTTCTCCCAAGCAGTCTCTGGGGATTTCTTCTGCGTGGCGCTGAACGGATCTAGGATCCAATCTCTTTAAATAGGCGCTCTTCCTTGCGTAGACGGGGTGTTATTCGCAAAAATACCCCAACTTTTCACATTTGCTCGACACGTGGAGAACGAAGATTACTTAAAACGCGCAGAAGCCAAGGAGACGACATTGGATCAATGGCCGAATACATTACTTGGAGATCATCAAAGGAGGAACCCGCCTTGCAATGCCGAAGACAATATGTGTGCCGAACACCTCGCTATTGAAGACTGGTTCGGGGGCTACTGAGGGAGGCCCGGATTAAGGGGTCCTCGGGCGTCCGGCCTGATATCTATGGGCCGGACTGATGGGCCGTGAAGATACGAAGACCGAAGACTATATCCGTGTCCGGATTGGACTTTCCTTGGCGTGGAAGGCAAGCTAAGCGACCAACTATGAAGATTCCTTCTTATGTAACTGACTCCATGTAACCCTAGATCTCTCCGGTGTCTATATAAACCGGAGAGCGTAGTCCGGATAGGACACATTCATTACCATATACACATAGGCTAGACTTCTAGGGTTTAGCCATTACGATCTCGTGGTAGATCAACTCTTGTAAATGTAATACTCATATTCATCAAGATCAATCAAGCAGAAAGTAGGGTATTACCTCCATAGAGAGGGCCCGAACCAGGGTAAACATCGTGTCCCCCGTCTCTGTTACCATCGATCCTAGACGCCCAGTTCGGGACCCCCTACCCGAGATTCGTCGGTTTTGACACCGACAGTAGGTATGGTGGCTGTTTTGAGGAAGGTATATGGTGGGTGTATGATACCGGCGAAAAGTGCGCGGTATTAGAGAGGCTAGCAATAGTGGAAGGAAGAAAGTGCGTATGATCCATGGACTCAACATTAGTCATAAAGAACTCATATACTTGTTGCAAAAATATACAAGTTATCCAAGCAAAGTATTACGCGCATGCTCCTAGGGGGATAGATTGGTAGGAAAAGACCATCGCTCGTCCCCGACCGCCACTCATAAGGAAGACAATCAATAAATAAATCATGCTCCGACTTCATCACATAACGGTTCACCATACGTGCATGCTACGGGAATCACAAACTTCAACACAAGTATTTCTCAAATTCATAACCACTCAACTAGCATGGCTCTAATATCACCATCTTCATATCTCAAAACAATTATCAAGCATCAAACTTCTCATAGTATTCAACACACTCATAAGAAAAAAAATTACTAATCTTGGATGCATATCATAATTAAAGCAAATTACCATGCTATTTTGTAGGACTCTCAGAATAATATAAGTGAAGCATGAGAGAACAATAGTTTCTATAAAACAAATCCACCACCGTGCTCTAAAACATATAAGTGAAGCACTAGAGCAAAAACTATATAGCTCAAAAGATATAAGTGAAGCACATAGAGTATTCTAATAAATTCCGAATCATGTGTCTCTCTCTCAAAAGGTGTGTACAACAAGGATGATTGTGGTAAACTAAAAAGTAAAGACTCAAATCATACAAGACGCTCCAAGCAAAACACATATCATGTGGTGAATAAAAATATAGCTCCAAGTAAAGTTACCGATGGACGAAGACGAAAGAGGGGATGCCTTCCGGGGCATCCCCAAGCTTTGGCTTTTTGGTGTCCTTAGATTATCTTGGGGTGCCATGGGCATCCCCAAGCTTACGCTCTTGCCACTCCTTGTTCCATAATCCATCAAATCTTTACCCAAAACTTGAAAACTTCACAACACAAAACTCAACAGAAAATCTCGTGAGCTCCGTTAGCGAAAGAAAACAAAACACCACTGCAAGGTACTGTATTGAACTCATTCTTTATTTATATTGGTGTCAAACCTACTGTATTCCAACTTCTCTATGGTTTATAAACTATTTTACTAGCCATAGATTCATCAAAATAAGCAAACAACACACGAAAAACAGAATCTTTCAAAAACAGAACAGTCTGTAGTAATCTGTAACTAACGCAAACTTCTGGAACTCAAAAAATTCTATCAAAATAGGAAGACCTAGACAATTTGTTTATTGATCTACTTCAATTGGAATCAGTATTTTATCACGTTCTGGTGATTTTTAACAATTGTTTTTGTGAACAGAAAGTTTCAGGAATTTTCAGCAAGATCAAATAACTATCATCCAGGAAGATCCTATAGGTTTAACTTGGCACAAACACTAATTAAAACATAAAAACACATCTACCCAGAGGCTAGATAAAATATTTATTCAACAACAGAAAGGAAATATATTGGGTTGTCTCCCAACAAGCGCTTTTCTTTAAAGCCTTTTAGCTAGGCATTAATAATTTTAATGATGCTCGCATAAAAGACAAGAATTGAGGCGCGAAGAGAGCATCATGAAACACGTGACAAACACATGTAAGTCTAACATACTTCCTATGCATAGGCATCTTATAGAAAAACAAATTATCATAGCAAGCAAAAACTAGCATATGCAAGGAAGCGGAAAGGAACGATAGCAATCTCAACGTAATGAGAGGAAGTTTAGTGACATGAAAATTTCTACAACCATATTTCCCTCTTTCATAATAATTACATGTAGGATCATAATCAAATTGAACAATATATCTATCACATAACATATTCTTAACATGATCCACATGTATGCAAAGTTGACACTCTTCCAAAATAGTGAGATTAACATTAACTAAAGTCATGACCTCTCCAAACCCACTTTTATCAAAAAATTCATAAGTTTGAACATGCTCCAAATATGTGGGATCTAAAGTTGACACTCTTCCAAACCCACTTTCAATAATATTGCAAACACTATTATCAATCTCATATTCATCATGGGGCTTAAATAAATTTTCAAGATCATAAGAAGAATCACCTCAATCATGATCATTGCAACAAGTAGTAGACATAGCAAAACTAGCATCCCCAAGCTTAGGGTTTTGCATATAATTAGCACAATTGACATCAAGAGAATTTATAGTAAAATCATTGCAATCATGCTTTTTATCGAAGGAACTACCAAGTATGGATGCAATAGCAACGACCTCATGTTTAACGTAAGGAACTATAGCAAATTCATATTCATAAATATTGGCATCATGGCCACAAGGATAGCAAGCATCATGTTCATCAAGGGATATTTCAATCAAATCACCGGAATCATAATTATCTATAGATTCGTGCATATCATTATTTTCTTTAGAACCAACGATCATTCTCTCAATAAATTCTTTGACATAGACATTATGAGCATAGTTTTCATAGCAATATTCAAGTATGTCAAAATTTTCAGATTCGTAAAGAGTAATATCATACTTTTCAATCAAAGAAGCAACTTCATAAGAACCCTTAAAAGCAACAAATTCTTCAATTTGTTCGATATCGTGGTAGCTATAAACACACTTTGCATAAGAAGATAAGATTTCATTTTCATTAAACTCACATAGGTAGGGGAGGTGTTTTTTAGGGTTCTTAGAGCAACAAGTAATATCACAAATTTCACAAAGATTCCAAGCATAACACAGCAATTTGTTTATTTGATGCCATAAGAGTCTCCCTTTTTCAGACAAACAGTGACGCACAAAATAAGCATGCTCATCTGAAGATTTCCCATCAAATAGGCTAGTTGGGGTTTCAGCACGAACGCATAAGGATCGAAGATGATCCAAGTAGAACACTTTAAGTGGATCCATATCAATAGATTTTTAGCTAGCAAAGATGCAAGCAAATAGAAGGCACGTGGAAACACAAACAGAAAGGCATACAGGAAGAAGGCGAATAAAATGGCAAGGGTGAAGTGGGGGAGAGGAAAACGAGAGGCAAATGGCAAATAATGTAATGCGAGGGATAAGAGTTTGTGATGGGTACTTGGTATGTCTTGACTTGACTTGGCGCGAATCTCCCCGGCAACGGCGCCAGAAATCCTTCTTGCTACCTCTTGAGCACTGCGTTGTTTTTCCCTTGAAGAGGAAAGGGTGATGCAGTAAAGTAGCGTAAGTATTTCCCTCGGTTTTTGAGAACCAAGGTATCAATCCAGTAGGAGATCACGCACAAGTCCCACGCACCTACACAAACAAATAAGAACCTCGCAACGAACGCGATAAAGGGGTTGTCAATCCCTTCACGGTCACTTACGAGAGTGAGATCTGATAGATATGATAAGACAATATTTTTGGTATTTTTATGATAAAGATGCAAAGTAAAATAAACGGCAATAAAAATAGCTAAGTGTAGGAAGATTAATATGATGGAAAATAGACCCGGGGCCATAGGTTTCACTAGTGGCTTCTCTCAAGAGCATAAGTATTACGGTGGGTAAACGAATTACTGTCGAGCAATTGATAGAATTGAGCATAGTTATGAGAATATCTAGGTATGATCATCTATATAGGCATCACGTCCGCGACAAGTAGATCGAAACGATTCTGCATCTACTACTATTACTCCACACATCGACCGCTATCCAGCATGCATCTAGAGTATTAAGTTCATAAGAACAGAGTAATGCTTTAAGTAAGATGACATGATGTAGAGGGATAAACTCATGCAATATGATATAAACCCCATCTTTTTATCCTCGATGGCAACAATACAATACGTGCCTTGCTGCCCCTGCTCTCACTGGGAAAGGACACCGCAAGATTGAACCCAAAGCTAAGCACTTCTCCCATTGCAAGAAAGATCAATCTAGTAGGCCAAACCAAACTGATAATTCGAAGAGACTTGCAAAGATAACCAATCATACATAAAAGAATTCAGAGGAGATTCAAATATTGTTCATAG
>NW_025227179.1:15598-20996 GCF_018294505.1 Triticum aestivum | reverse complement strand
AAAAAAAAAGAGCGAAAAAAAAATTCCTGAGTGTGCTTTTCCCTTGTTTACGTGCAGCGCCGTGATTTTGTTAGTGTTCTAGGCTCGCGTCTCTAGCACGGTCTAGCCTAGGACCAGCACAGTACCGTCGTTGAGCGTTTATTCAACTTTGCATCTCTGAATTGATTATTGCTTACCATTTTGCTACCATATTATAAGCCTTCCCAGCTCCACATAAGTCTACATCGTGCGTTTGACTCTCCCTGGTAATCGCTATATCCAAGCTTTGAGAGTTTTTGACTACAACGGTTGCCGATCACCACCTGCTGCTGGGTAAGAACTGGTAAGAATTTGAGATTCGCTTGAAGGTTTTGTGACACACCACCATCCCACCACTTCTAGTAGTCTGCAGGATCATATTCTTTTGTGTTTCTATTGCTGCTAACCATGGCAGGTTCACAAGTCGATGAGACTGATTGGGCGAACATGACGAACAAGGAGTTGCATGATAAATTTCAGCAAATGATGAGTGGCCAGGTGGGAGATGTGCTAAACAGATTTGAAGAGGCTATGGAGAAGATAGATGCCGTGGAGAAGTCGTTTGAGACAAAGCTGGATAACAAGTTTACTGAATTACTAAAGCGTCTTCCCCAACCACCACCGGCTGCACATGTCGCACCTCTACAACAACAACAACCACATCTCCAACGCCGCCTTCCAAATCAAGTGGGACGGGCACAGCGCGTTCCAATTGAGATTGGTCAAAATTCGGGTGCTGCTGTCCCTACTGTTGATGCTTCTTTGGCTCCTGCTTGCATGTTTTATGGGTGGATTAAATAAAGAGATTCAGACCATTCTAGAGTATAAGGATTATAATAATATCACTCGTTTATTCCATCTTGCTTGTAAAGCTGAACGTGAAGTGCAGGATCGACAGCCATTGGCGCGAACTAACTTTTCTGCAGGTCGACCTTCATCATGGACACCGCGTGCATCTTCTACTTCCACTTCACCATCACCTCCATCAGGTGCCACCTCCAGCCGTGATACAAGAAAGCAGGCACAACCACCACTCTCTGCCAAGAGCACACCTGCCGGGCCTGTGCAGAGCTCTTCTTCTTCCATGGCATCGACAGGGCACACAAGTGATATTATTTGTCGTCGTTGTAAGGGAAGAGGACATTTTGCGAGGGAATGCAAATCTCAGCGTGTCATGATTGCTACTGAGGATGGTGGGTATGAGTCCGCTAGTGACTATGATGAGGAGACTTTGGCTCTTATTACACGTGAAGAACATGGTGGAGATGATTCTGAAAATGAGACGCAATACATGGCTCCTGAAGACGCTGACAGGTATGAATGTTTAGTTGCTCAACGTGTTTTGAGTGTGCAGGTCACACAAGCAGAGCAAAATCAGAGGCATAATTTGTTCCATACAAAGGGAGTTGTGAAGGAACGTTCTGTTCGCGTCATCATAGATGGAGGGAGCTGTATCAACTTGGCTAGCATGGAGATGGTGGAGAAGCTATCTCTCACCACAAGACCACATCCACATCCTTACTACATCCAATGGTTCAACAACAGCGGCAAGGTTAAGGTAACACGTACTGTTCGTGTGCATTTTAGTATCTCTACATATGCTGATTATGTTGATTGTGATGTGGTACCCATGCAAGCATGTTCCTTATTACTAGGTAGACCATGGCAATTTGATAAAAATTCTGTACACCATGGTAGAAACAATCAGTATACTCTTGTTCATAAGGATAAAAATATTACTTTGCTTCCTATGACTCCTGATTCCATTTTGAAAGATGACATTAATAGAGCTAATAAAGCAAAACAGGAGAAAAATAAGAGTGAAAATCAGATTGTGGCAAAGGAATTTGAGCAACAAATGAAACCTAATAATAAACCATCTAGTGTTGTTTCTGAAATTAAATTGAAAAGTGCATGTTTACTTGCCACAAAATCTGATATTGATGAACTAGATTTCAGCAAATCTGTTTGCTATGCTTTTGTGTGCAAAGAGGCATTATTTTCATTCGAGGACGTGCCTTCCTCTTTGCCCCCTGCTGTCACTTACATTTTGCAGGAGTTTGCTGACGTCTTCCCACAAGACGTGCCACCGGGATTACCACCTATTCGAGGGATTGAGCATCAAATTGACTTCATTCCGGGTGCATCGCTACCCAACCGTGCACCATACCGTACCAATCCAGAGGAGACGAAGGAGATTATGCGTCAAGTACAGGAGCTGCTCGACAAAGGTTATATACGCGAATCTCTTAGTCCTTGTGCTGTTCCTATTATACTCGTGCCTAAAAAGGATGGTACGTCGCGTATGTGTGTTGATTGTAGAGGCATTAATAATATTACTATTCGTTATCGTCATCCTATTCCTAGGCTCGATGATATGCTTGATGAATTGAGTGGCTCTACAATATTCTCCAAAGTTGATTTGCGTAGTGGATACCATCAAATTCGTATGAAATTGGGAGATGAATGGAAAACTGCATTTAAAACTAAGTTTGGTTTATATGAGTGGTTAGTCATGCCTTTTGGGTTAACTAATGCACCTAGTACTTTCATGAGACTAATGAACGAAGTTTTACGTGTTTTCATTGGACGATTTGTGGTGGTCTATTTTGATGATATACTGATTTATAGCAAATCTTTGGAAGAACATTTGGAACATTTACGTGCTGTTTTATTGCTCTACGTGATGCACGTTTGTTTGGTAACCTTGGGAAGTGCACCTTTTGCACCGACCGAGTATCTTTTCTTGGCTATGTTGTTACTCCACAGGGAATTGAAGTTGATAAAGCCAAGATTGAAGCTATTGAGAGTTGGCCGCAGCCCAAAACGGTCACACAAGTGCGGAGTTTTCTTGGACTCGCTGGTTTCTATAGGCGTTTTGTGAGAGATTTTAGCACCATTGCTGCACCTCTCAACGAGCTTACAAAGAAGGATGTGCCTTTTGTTTGGGGTACCGCACAGGAAGAAGCCTTCACGGTATTGAAAGATAAGTTGACACATGCTCCTTTACTCCAACTTCCTGATTTTAATAAGACTTTTGAGCTTGAATGTGATGCTAGTGGTATTGGATTAGGAGGTGTGTTATTACAAGATGGCAAACCTGTTGCATACTTTTCTGAAAAATTGAGTGGGCCTAGTCTGAATTATTCTACTTATGATAAAGAACTATATGCTCTTGTTCGGACTTTAGAAACATGGCAACATTATTTATGGCCCAAAGAATTTGTTATACATTCTGATCATGAATCTTTGAAACATATTAAAAGTCAAGCTAAACTGAATCGTAGACATGCTAAATGGGTTGAATTCATTGAAACTTTCCCTTATGTCATTAAACACAAGAAGGGTAATAATCGTTCATTGCATTCTACTACTAAGATGTGCCCTTTTGAAATTGTGTATGGTTTCCTACCTCGTGCACCTATTGATTTGTTGCCTCTTCCATCTTCGGAGAAGGTTAATTTTGATGCTAAACAACGTGCTGAATTGATCTTAAAAATGCATGAGTTAACTAAGGAAAACATTGAGCGTATGAATGCTAAATATAAACTTGCTGGAGATAAGGGTAGAAAACATGTTGTGTTTGCACCTGGAGATCTTGTTTGGTTACATTTGCGTAAGGATAGATTTCCTGATTTGCGCAAATCAAAGCTAATGCCACGTGCTGATGGTCCTTTTAAGGTGTTAGAGAAAATAAATGATAATGCATATAAACTTGAGCTGCCTGCAGATTTTGGGGTTAGTCCCACTTTTAATATTGCAGATTTGAAGCCTTATTTGGGTGAGGAAGATGAGCTTCCGTCGAGGACGACTTCATTTCAAGAAGGGGAGGATGATGAGGACATCAATACAATTATTACACCCACAGTCCCTGCTGCTATACATACTAGACCAATTACTATAGCTCGCGCACGCCAATTAAATTACCAGGTACTTTCGTTTCTTGCTAATGATTCTAATGTTCATGAGAATATGATGCTGCCTAAATTGGATACATTTGTTTTGCTTACAAATGAAGGGCCTAGCTTTGAGAAGGATGAACATTGGAGCAAGAACAAGCATGGAGATGATGGCATGCGCATGGGGAACAAGAACGGAGTTACAAGTGATGATTTCAGGACGTTGAAGCCACCATAATGCGTGCATGAAGCCTTGGACGAAATATACAAGATGCTACTTCATAACTTTCGTCCAGAGGCTATTCTAGGTGCTGCGTCACCTTATTATTGGGCCAGGCCCATGTAATTTCGAAATACATAAGTATAGGCTGTTTTTAGAGTCCGTATGTGTGGGGAAACAAGAGATAGGGTTGGTTTCGGACCCCTTCCTCAAGGGCCACGAAATTCCCCCCTCTTCCTCCATATATACAGCCCTTAGGGCATCGTTTAGACTTTGGGTTTTGTTTAGATTAAAAGTTCTCCATAGCTGCAACTTCGCGTACTTCGTTTGTGTTCAGCGACCAGACAAAGGCGTCACAGAACCCCACCTTGATCAATAAAGCTTTCATCTTATATTCGCAATATCCAGATTGCAATCTCAGTTTCTTGCCTGTTCTTCGTTTGCTCGCAGGAAACAGACCCTCGTGGTCAGGTTGATCGTGCTCCGGCGTGGTCGATAACCTCTCGGAGTTGGTTTAGCGATTGCTAAGGCGCGACGTCCTCGCACGTTCGTAGTCGGATCGTCAAAGTCGACTTCCATCAAAGCGATATTCATCATCTCATCGAAAGACGGGACACCTTTGCCTCTATCAAGTGGTATCAGATTTCCAGGTTGCTCGGTGAGATTTTACAGTTTTTCGTAGTTTAGATCGAGTCTGTTCTTCATACCTACAGTCCACGAAAAAGCCACAAAAAAAAATTAGGGTTAGTTCATCATATCCGAACCAATCTGAGCCTTTGCATAATCATTTTTAGGGTTTTTGCTTTGTTGAATTTGCGGTTGCATCGTCGTGTCAAGTTGCTGGTCTTAGAGTCTAGTCTTTTAGAGTTTCGAGTTCTGGTCATAAGTTGTCACGCCGCCGCCGCACCATCATCATCGCCTTGCCATCTACCACCATTGCTTATCCGCCACCGCTTTGAATCCGTATCCATATACCACCACCGCTGCCATATACTACCGCCATATATCCACCACCAATCCGAGTTCTTTTCATAGTCGGTTTGTTTTAGAGATCCATATATTTTCCGTTTCGTGTTTCCTTGCCTGAGTAGGTCTCGGAAAAAAAAAATAGTGATTTGAGACACTCGCCATCATAGTGATTTTGTCGCACTTTTTCGTCGTCGCTGCCCTGATTTCCGAAAAAAAAATAGTCAAAAAATTTTGTGCCCATCCTGTCAGTTTGACCTGGGAAGAGTTTTGAGACACTCGCCATTATAGTGAT
>NW_025227179.1:0-10785 GCF_018294505.1 Triticum aestivum | reverse complement strand
ATGGAGATGATGGCATGCGCATGGGGAACAAGAACGGAGTTACAAGTGATGATTTCAGGACGTTGAAGCCACCATAATGCGTGCATGAAGCCTTGGACGAAATATACAAGATGCTACTTCATAACTTTCGTCCAGAGGCTATTCTAGGTGCTGCGTCACCTTATTATTGGGCCAGGCCCATGTAATTTCGAAATACATAAGTATAGGCTGTTTTTAGAGTCCGTATGTGTGGGGAAACAAGAGATAGGGTTGGTTTCGGACCCCTTCCTCAAGGGCCACGAAATTCCCCCCTTTTCCTCCATATATACAGCCCTTAGGGCGTCGTTTAGACTTTGGGTTTTGTTTAGATTAAAAGTTCGCCATAGCTGCAACTTCGCGTACTTCGTTTGTGTTCAGCGACCAGACAAAGGCGTCACAGAATCCCACCTTGATCAATAAAGCTTTCATCTTATATTCGCAATATCCAGATTGCAATCTCAGTTTCTTGCCTGTTCTTCGTTTGCTCGCAGGAAACAGACCCTCGTGGTCAGGTTGATCGTGCTCCGGCGTGGTCGATAACCTCTCGGAGTTGGTTTAGCGATTGCTAAGGCGCGACGTCCTCGCACGTTCGTAGTCGGATCGTCAAAGTCGACTTCCATCAAAGCGATATTCATCATCTCATCGAAAGACGGGACACCTTTGCCTCTATCAGGAGGTATATCTCTGGGCCCTCTCGGTAATGCACATCACTATAAGCCTTGCAAGCAATGTGACTAATGAGTTAGTTATGGGATGATGCATTACAGAACGAGTAAAGAGAATTTCCGGTAACGAGATTGAACTAGGTATGAGGATACCGATGATCGAATCTTGGGCAAGTAACATACCGATGACAAAGGGAATGACGTATGTTGTTATTGCGGTTTAACCGATAAAGATCTTCGTAGAATATGTAGGAACCAATATGATCATCCAGGTTCCGCTATTGGTTATTGATTGGAGATGTGTCTCGGTCATGTCTACATAGTTCTCGAACCCGTAGGGTCCGCACCGCACGCTTAACGTTCGATGAGGATTTGTATTATGAGTTATGTGTTTTGGTGACCGAAGATTGTTCGGAGTCCCGGATGAGATCACGGACATGACGAGGAGTCTTGAAATAGTCCAGAGGTAAGATTGATATATTGGACGATAGTATTTGGACACCGGGATGGTTTCTGGACGTTTCAAATATTTATCGGAGTGCCGAGGGGTTACCGGAACCCCCCGGGGAAGTAATGGGCCAACATGGGCCATAGGGGCGAGAGAGGGGAGCCCACAAGGGGTGGTGCCCCCCCCCCATGGGCTGTCCGAATTGGACAATGGGAAGGGGGTGCGGCCCCCCTTTCCTTTCCCCCTCTCCCTCTCCTTCCCTCTTTCCCCCTCCATGAGAAGGAAAAAAGGGAGGATGAATCCTACTAGGACTGGAGTCCTAGTAGGACTCCCCCCCTCATGGCGCGCCCCTGGTGGCCGGTCTCCTCCTATCCCTCCTTTATATACATGGGCAGGGCACCCTTGGAGACACACCAATTCTTCCAAGCCGTGTGCGATGTCTCTCCATGGTTTACTCCTCCGGTCATATTCATGTAGTGCTTAGGCGAAGCCCTACGCGGATCACATCACCATCACCGTCACCACGCCATCATGCTGACGAAACTCTCCCTCAACCCTCTGCTGGATCAAGAGTTTGAGGGACATCATCGAGTTGAACGTGTGCAGAACTCGGAGGTGTTGTACGTTCGGTACTTGATCGGTTTGATCGTGAAGAAGATCGACTACATCAACCGTGTTAAACTAACGCTTCCGCTTTCGGTCTACGAGGGTATGTGGACACTCTTCCCCTCTTGTTTCTATGCATCTCCTAGATAGATCTTGCGTGATCGTAGGAAAATATTGAAATTGCATGCTACGTTCCCCAACGGTGGCATCCGAGCCAGGTCTATGCGTAGATGATATGCACGAGTAGAACACAAAGAGTTGTGGGCAATAGTAGTCATAGTGCTTACCACCAACGTCTTATTTTGATTCGGCAGTATTGTTGGATGAAGCGGCCTGGACCAACCTTACATGACCACGTTCATGAGACTGATTCCACCGACAGACATGCAACTTGTTTTGCATAAAGGTGGCTGGCAAGTGTCCGTTTCTCCAACTTTAGTTGAATCAAATTTGACTACGTCCGGTCTTTGTTGAAGGTTAAAACAGCACACTTGACGAAAAATCGTTGTGGTTTTGATGCATAGGTAAGAACGTTCTTGCTAGAAGCCCGTAGCAGACACGTAAAACTTGCAACAACAAAGTAGTGGACGTCTAACTTGTTTTTGCAGGGCATGTTGTGATGTGATATGGTCAAGACATGATGTGATATAAGTTATTGATGCGGAGCATCCGACGATCATCCCCATGTACACTCGAGCCTATGCCATTGGACCTAAGGTGAACTCGCTCCTTTTCGAATCTTCCCTTTCCGCATGCAAGACATGGATGCTACTTCAAGTGCGGACCTTGTTGATACTCAGGTACACCCGAGGAGACCATGGAGAACCCAAGGACCAAGGCCAAGCGTGCGCGAAAGCAAAGGAAGGAGAAGGAAGAAGAGACAGCTGCTACAGGCCCCGGACATCCGGCCCCAGCCCAGACATCCGGACCAGCCCGGACATCCGGCCCGACCCCCGGAAATCCGGCGCCCATCACAGAAGACACCCGAAGTTGAACCAAGTCAGCCCGGACATCCGCCCTCCAGGCCCGGACATCCGGCCCGTCGCGAGCCGCCGGACATCCGGCCCAGCTCCCGGAAATCCGGCGCCCCATCACAGAAGCTGGACCCTGCCAGCCCGGACATCCGGCCCCAGCGCCCAGACATCCGGCGTCTCGGGAAGGCCCGGACATCCGGCCCCCCTGCCTGCGTGCAGCGCATCTGGGCCGAGGCCCATGTACCCCTCGTCCCTTAGACTATATATACTCCCCCTCCACCTACGTTTTAGGGTTAGCAAAGGCTTAGCTCATTTAGAGATAGAGCTTTGCTCATCCATATCGCATCTACTCCAAGAGAGAGACCGCGGCCCCTCTTCGGAGACGATCCACCTTGGATTCAAGACCTCCTCACGGAGAAGACCCCCATCAAGACCTTCTTACAGAGAAGAACCGGTTACCCTTGTATCGTCCTTTGTTGGACTTGGATCTTGTATCTTACCTTTGTGTTCATCGATCTAGTGCATGTGTGATCTATTCTTGTTGGTTGAGTGATTCTCTCGTGTTTTCCCTCGTGTTTCCCCTCGTGTTCTTCAAGTTCCTCTTTGGGATCCGCTCCTTTCGTGAAAGATCGGCCACCTAGAGTTCCGCCCTACATCATCTTGGTATCATGAGCCACGTTGATCACGATTTCGGAGCCTCCCCGTTGTGTTTCTAGCCTAGTTTTGTTGATTTCTTCCCCAATTTCGAAAATCCCCACCAAAAATAGCCCCAAAATTTGTTGTGATTTGTTGGTTTGATGATGTTTTGTTGAATTTGATCCGTGGATTTGCTTTGTTACTAGTGGATCTAGCTTTCCCCAAATTTTCCCCACTTTCCATCCACGAAATCTCCGCAATTTTACCCCCGAAATCATCAATTTCCGCCCCAAAATCGAGTTCCTCGAGTTCATCCTCGGATTTGGAGCCCGGACATCCGGCCCGACCCCCGGACATCCGGCCACCCCGGACATCCGGCCTTAGCCCGGACATCCGGCTCCTGGAGCGCTTTTTCGCGCGCGGTTCTGGACATACAGCCCCAGAAATCCGGGCTCTACCCCGGACATCCGGCCCCTGTACATTTTAGCTTTTCCGTTTCACCGTTTTGTGCATAACTTCCACATCCGGAGTCCGATTTTCGCGTTCTTTAGGTCGTTGAGTAGCTATTGACATCCTCTATCCCTCTAGATAGGTCCCATCCCCATTTGACTCCATCAAATTTTTGGCACTTTGGCATCTTTGCCTAGGGCTTCCACCATAACTTCCGCATAACCACCACCGACTTCCGCAACCTAACCCATTTTGTTCCCCTATGCATTTGAGGTTGTTTGAGTTGTGATTCAAGTCCCTAAGGTGTTTCGGCTACTTAGGGATGGTTGCTTCTTCATCAACCACCACCATAACTTCCGCATAGGCTTACCCACAATACACTTTCTCCACCCCAACTTAACCCAATTTTGTTTGTGTTGTGAGTTGCGTCTCCTAAGGTGTTTCGGCTACTTAGGGACCGTGCTTCCAACCCCGACACCGTGTATAGTTCACCACCTTACACTCCACTTCCGCTTTGCGTCTCAAAACCCCCTCATTGCATTTCCGCAATCCCATTGCGCTTACGCAAAAACACCACCGCATTCCCGCTACCACCATTTTGACATTTGAGATTTTGAGTTTGCGGTTTTTCCGTTTCCTAAGGTGTTTCGGCTACTTAGGGACGAGTCTCCATCATCTTGGTATCTACATCAAGAACACCGCCACTCATCATCGCCTCGGACGGTAACCTCCATATCATCTTGCTATCGTGGTATCCCTCCATTGTATATTCCCTTGCAATTGCATTGATAACCCCCTAGCCCATTTTGCGTCACTTGCCTATCGAGACTAGCCATTTGAGTATTGCCGGCAACGTTACTTGTGCACATTAGTGATCCACACCATATACATTGCATACATACCATATCATATTGGTATCATATAATCTCGTGTGCCTCAAGTTTGTTCCCGCATATACACAATTGCTATCTTGGTTTGTGCATTTCGCATTGTGGCCATATCCAAAAAAACAATAAGCTTTTAAGCAAAAGAAAAAGAGTGAACAAAGAGCTTGTAAGCAAGTGCCATAGCATCATCCCACATTGCATATAAGATTGCCATATCCGATCATCTTGGATCAAACACCGGGAACCATACATATATAGCATACTTGGGATAGAAAGTTTATCCATTTTGCATATCATAGGTTGTGCACAAGTGTCATATCCGCCTATTGAGCAATCGTGCTAGCGTCTCTCTTGAGTTGTGCAACACGAGCGTTTTCCGTGGACTCCACATTTTGTGCTCATTCCTTGGTTGCACGACCCCATTTATCTATCCGTGTGTGTGTTTCCGTGTGCCATTCTTTGCTTATGATCTACTTGTTTCACTTGCGAATTTGTGAATCTCTTTCAACATTATTGACTCTTGCTAACATTTTGCATCAAATTTTTGTGCCACTATCCTCACCGAGCTCCACTATAAGCCTTACTTGTGTAGGTGTGAGAAACCGACAAGAATTGGTACCAATTGTGCTATTTCCTTGTTACACATTGAGTGATCATCGATCCATCTTCAACATCGGTCAAGGTACATTTGGTATAGTTCTTCTCTTTCTCCCACTCATATTTGCTCGAGTCTTGTGATGGATAGGCAAGGCATTTCATCTCCGGTCTTCGACAACAACGACGGCGTGAACAACTACATCACCAAAGCGTCCATCTTCGATCTACAACGACAAATGCAAGGCACACAATCTACCTTGCGAGAGCGCCTCGACAACCTCGCCATCGACATACACCACTCCGAAGCAAGGAAAAGGGACTACATCGACACCAAGTTGGGCGAGCTAAATGATCAACTACGAGACATGGTGGCCGACTACAAGTCTTCTTCCCCTTCATCATCCTCAAGGTGGCAGCGAGCAAGTCGATCATCTTCGGAGCGCCCACGCGACGCAAGCGCAAGTCGTCCATGTCCACATATACATGGCGACCACCATCACATTCGTGATCAACATCGTCATGAAGGGAAAGTCACCTCCAAGCATCATGTGCACGACGACGACCGCCATAAAGCTCAAGTACGACAACAACACCATCAACATGAAGATGCTCGAGATGCGCCTACCTACAAGTCCCAACAAGCCCTACTTCACGCCAACGCCAAACTTCATGAGCACAAGAGAAGACCGCGAGACGAACACCACCAAGACGGAGCTACGGCTACAACAACCACTTCGGCATCTTTGCCAAGTGCTATGAAGGCATCTTCGCCTTTGGATGTACGGCATCTTCGCCTACTTCCCACGAGTACGCCTACAAGGACTTCATCAAGTCCAAGGCGACCACCTACGAGCGAGGGCGACACTTCCATCTTCGGAAGCCCCTCAAGGAAGATGGCCGAGCATGGGAAATTCCCTTCGGTCATGGAGACGAGCTACAAGGTGCCACATCATATGGGCCTCCAACAACAAGACGACGACAAGAAGGTTGAGCATGGGACTATCCCTTCAACCAAGGCGGCGATAGGAGTTGAGCATGGAGACATTTGCACCAACATCTCTCCGACACCCACATATCATGAGATGACCCAATTGCCATGTGAGGAGAGCCACCAACCCATGAGTGAGATGAGTGACTCCGCCATACGTGACATTGAGAACATTTCCTATGAGAGGATGAGTGTGAGCACCACTAGCCCCACACATGAGAGCATGCCACACATCTTATGTGAGGTTGAGCGCCATTTGAGTGACTCCACCAACAATATGAGCGAGAGCATCTTTGAGGGAGTGAGTGAGCCACACCACTTAATGAGTGAGGTAGTTGAGAGTGCACATGAGGCCACTATGATTTTTAATGACTTAACCTCTACTCCTAGTGTGTTTTCTTCTTTGGTGCTAGGTCTCCTACATGACGACACGCCTATCCTCGACGAGTCTATACCTCCAATGGAAACGATGATGGCCATGGTGGTCGATGATGTACCCCCGACATGGTACCATCAAGTTGCAACCTCACCTACAACACATGAGCTACGCTCCAAAGGTAATATAGGTGATAGTGCTTCCCTTGTCCCACTAGTGGACTATCTTACCAATGATTGCGTGCATGATGTTCATCCACCTATTCCCATGCTTCATGCTAGTGCGACTTCTTCATGTCATGACTTACCAATTTATGATGAATATGATGATGAGCATGTTCATTTGCCTAGTTGTGATGCTATGCTCCATAGGATATCATGTGAAAATTCTATTGGTCACTTCATGTTTGACAATCCATTGAACTTGTCATATGCTATGAGTGAGATCTCCCATATTGCTTCATTTCAATCTCAATATAGTAACTATGCATGCCCCATTAAAGTAAATCCCATTTGCACTTATGGCATAGATGACGAGATGATGGTCATTGGCTTTTGTTTTTCATGTGATGATATTGCTATGCTTCCTTTACATGATTTGCGCAATTCATCTACTATACCATGCCATGATCACATTATTCCAAATATGCTTTGTTTTGGATGTTGTCAATATTCTCCATGTGATGTTTCCATTAATGCTCATGAGGAGACCCCCATAGTTTCCTCATACATGTTAGGAGATCTTGATGAATTTCCATACTTTGCATGATTCCCATAATTGGTGGTGGATATATGGCGGTAGTATATGGCAGCGGTGGTGGTATATGGATACGGAGTCAAAGCGGTGGCGGATAAGCAATGGTGGTAGATGGCAAGGCGATGATGATGGTGCGGCGGCGGCGGCGTGACAACTTATGACCAGAACTCGAAACTCTAAAAGACTAGACTCTAAGACCAGCAACTTGACACGACGATGCAACCGCAAATTCAACAAAGCAAAAACCCTAAAAAGATTATGCAAAGGCTCAGATTGGTTCGGATATGATGAACTAACCCTAATTTTTTTGTGTGGCTTTTTCGTGGACTGTAGGTATGAAGAACAGACTCGATCTAAACTACGAAAAACTGTAAAATCTCACCGAGCAACCTGGAAATCTGATACCACTTGATAGAGGCAAAGGTGTCCCGTCTTTCGATGAGATGATGAATATCGCTTTGATGGAAGTCGACTTTGACGATCCGACTACGAACGTGCGAGGACGTCGCGCCTTAGCAATCGCTAAACCAACTCCGAGAGGTTATCGACCACGCCGGAGCACGATCAACCTGACCACGAGGGTCTGTTTCCTGCGAGCAAACGAAGAACAGGCAAGAAACTGAGATTGCAATCTGGATATTGCGAATATAAGATGACAGCTTTATTGATCAAGGTGGGGTTCTGTGACGCCTTTGTCTGGTCGCTGAACACAAACGAAGTACGCGAAGTTGCAGCTATGGCGAACTTTTAATCTAAACAAAACCCAAAGTCTAAACGACGCCCTAAGGGCTGTATATATGGAGGAAGAGGGGGAATTTCGTGGCCCTTGAGGAAGGGGTCCGAAACCAACCCTATCTCTTGTTTCCCCACACATACGGACTCTAAAAACAGCCTATACTTATGTATTTCGAAATTACATGGGCCTGGCCCAATAATAAGGTGACGCAGCACCTAGAATAGCCTCTGGACGAAAGTTATGAAGTAGCATCTTGTATATTTCGTCCAAGGCTTCATGCACGCATTATGGTGGCTTCAACGTCCTGAAATCATCACTTGTAACTCCGTTCTTGTTCCCCATGCGCATGCCATCATCTCCATGCTTGTTCTTGCTCCAATGTTCATCCTTCTCAAAGCTAGGCCCTTCATTTGTAAGCAAAACAAATGTATCCAATTTAGGCAGCATCATATTCTCATGAACATTAGAATCATTAGCAAGAAACAAAAGTACCTAGTAATTTAATTGGCGTGCGCGAGCTCTAGTAATTGGTCCAGTATGTATAGCAGCAGGGACTGTGGGTGTAATAATTGTATTGATGTCCTCATCATCCTCCCCTTCTTGAAATGAAGTCGTCCTCGACGGAAGCTCATCTTCCTCACCCAAATAAGGCTTCAAATCTGCAATATTAAAAGTGGGACTAACCCCAAAATCTGCAGGCAGCTCAAGTTTATATGCATTATCATTTATTTTCTCTAACACCTTAAAAGGACCATCAGCACGTGGCATTAGCTTTGATTTGCGCAAATCAGGAAATCTATCCTTACGCAAATGTAACCAAACAAGATCTCCAGGTGCAAACACAACATGTTTTCTACCCTTATCTCCAGCAAGTTTATATTTAGCATTCATACGCTCAATGTTTTCCTTAGTTAACTCATGCATTTTTAAGATCAATTCAGCACGTTGTTTAGCATCAAAATTAACCTTCTCCGAAGATGGAAGAGGCAACAAATCAATAGGTGCACGAGGTAGGAAACCATACACAATTTCAAAAGGGCACATCTTAGTAGTAGAATGCAATGAACGATTATAAGCAAACTCAATATGAGGCAAGCAGTCTTCCCACATTTTCTTATTATTCTTCAAAACAGCCCTAAGCATAGTAGACAATGTTCTATTGACTACTTCAGTTTGTCCATCAGTTTGGGGTGACAAGTAGTACTAAAAAGCAGTTTAGTCCCCAACTTAGCCCATAAACATCTCCAAAAGTGGCTAAGAAATTTAGTATCACGATCTGAAACAATAGTATTTGGCACACCATGCAAGCGAATAATTTCACGAAAGAACAAATCAGCAACATTAACAGCATCATCGCTTTTATGACATGGTATAAAGTGCGCCATTTTCGAGAATCTATCCACGACAACAAATATGCTATCCCTCCCCTTCTTTGTTCGAGGTAAACCTAAAACAAAGTCCATAGATATATCCTCCCAAGGAACACTAGGTACAGGCAAAGGCATATATAAACCATGAGGATTGAGTCGTGACTTAGCCTTTTGACATGTAGTGCAGCGAGCAACAAAACGCTCAACATCCCGTCTCATCTTTGGCCAAAAGAAATGTGTAGCAAGTACGTCCTCCGTCTTCTTCACGCCAAAGTGTCCCATTAATCCTCCTCCATGCGCCTCCTGCAACAACAAAAGACGAAGAGAGCTAGCTGGAATGCATAGCTTGTTAGCACGGAACACAAATCCATCATTAACGACAAACTTGTTCCAGGTTCTTCCTTATTTACAATTCTGCAATACATCTTTAAAATCAGCATCATGCACATATTGATCTTTGATGGTCTCCAAACCAAATATTTTGAAGTCAAGTTGTGAAAGCATAGTATAGCGACGAGACAATGCATCAGCAATAACATTTTCTTTACCCTTCTTGTGTTTAATGACATAAGGGAAAGTTTCAATGAATTCAACCCATTTAGCATGTCTACGATTCAGTTTAGCTTGACTTTTAATATGTTTCAAAGATTCATGATCAGAATGTATAACAAATTCTTTGGGCCATAAATAATGTTGCCATGTTTCTAAAGTCCGAACAAGAGCATATAGTTCTTTATCATAAGTAGAATAATTCAGACTAGGCCCACTCAATTTTTCAGAAAAGCATGCAACAGGTTTGCCATCTTGTAATAACACACCTCCTAATCCAATGCCACTAGCATCACATTCAAGCTCAAAAGTCTTATTAAAATCAGGAAGTTGGAGTAAAGGAGCATGTGTCAACTTATCTTTCAATACCGTGAAGGCTTCTTCCTGTGCGGTACCCCAAACAAAAGGCACATCCTTCTTTGTAAGCTCGTTGAGAGGTGCAGCAATGGTGCTAAAATCTCTCACAAAACGCCTATAGAAACCAGCGAGTCCAAGAAAACTCCGCACTTGTGTGACCGTTTTGGGCTGCGGCCAACTCTCAATAGCTTCAATCTTGGCTTTATCAACTTCAATTCCCTGTGGAGTAACAACATAGCCAAGAAAAGATACTCGGTCGGTGCAAAAGGTGCACTTCCCAAGGTTACCAAACAAACGTGCATCACGTAGAGCAATAAAAACAGCACGTAAATGTTCCAAATGTTCTTCCAAAGATTTGCTATAAATCAGTAT